>NC_050467.1:9164794-9464794 GCF_013373865.1 Monomorium pharaonis
TACTATTAAAGTTGCTCACCCACGAACAGTTTGTCTCTTTGCTACTGAATAGATGGCAAAGTTATATTTCTCGTAAATAAAAACCGTATATGAAAAAGCAGACTATGAGATCCTTTATCCATGTTTTGATAAAAGGATTTTTTGAAGATAAATCCTTAAAAATTGAATTTTAAAGTGAAAGTAAATGAGATATGTTTTGACATTTTGTTATACATTAATTCAAGGACTTGATGGAAAAATTATAATTTTTTGATATGTACGGATTATTCTCTGAACATGTGATGATTGTTTTGTTTTGTTTGAATATTCTTAACAATTCTAAAGTACGGATTTTTTATCCACATTTGATTATCGTCTTTATTTTGTGAATATTCCGAAATATTCTAAGAATGATACGTGGAATTGATTATGAATGGTTCTTGAATATTTAGCGTTAGATGAGTAATAACGCTGATTTTGTATTATGAAAATTTATGTTTCTTATATTATGTATTCTTAGACGAGCACGCAGTGGGTAGTCTCAACTGAGGATCAAATAGCCGCAGAGAAATTGTTTTTACAAGCTGATCTGGACAGAGATGGATTTGTTTCTGGTGTAGAAATCAAGGATGTCTTCCTACAAAGTAAACTTCCGCATCATGTATTAGCGCATATATGGTAACGACAGTACTATTTTATTATCATGGAATTTTTTAAATTTAGAAAATCTCACAATTATGATAGTCAGAAAATATGGATCTCAAACAATTTTATTTTAGGGGACCTTGGGGCAGAATGGGATAGCGGGGTAAAATGAGACTATTATTGTTATTGCATGGTGCCGCAATCGTGAAAATTCGTGAACTGCTTCAACAGGTCGTCATAAGACTGAGGCAATGTTGTTAATTGTAACAAATTTTCCACATGGTTACGGCACCATGCAATGAAAATAATAGTACTGTCCCATTTTACCTCACTATTCCATTCTGCCCTAGGTTGCCCTATTTATGATAAATTAGTAAAAGTTAACACTAAATTATATTATAAAATTATTTTGTAAAATTTTTCGAAATTTTACCAATTTTTTAATAAAACTAGCAAAATTCTTCAAGTTTATATTATCTTGTTATTATCATGATTGTGAGAATAATTTCTATAAGAAAATTCTCTTATGCAAACAATTTATCGAAAATTACCAACAATAATATTAATGAAAAACCGTTTAATGAATTAGGAGTTTGTGCGATATTTGTCAAAGTGGAAAACTAAATAAGGAACAATTTGCCATTGCTATGTGGCTTATCAAGCAAAAACTTAATGGCATAGATCCTCCGGCAAGTTTAACTCCTGAAATGGTACCGCCTTCTATTCGAAAAACTGGAGAAACTATAGTGGTAAATATTAAAATATTTTTATATAATATTTATGTTTAAAATACAAATATATTTAATACTTACATATTTAATTTTTGTTTATGTTCTTACAATATGCTACATTTAAAACACGTTTATCTTCTTTTTATTCATCTTTTTATAAATACATGCATTATCTTATAAATAATTAATAACGAACAATTTAATATGCATAAATTAAAAATTAATGCATTGTATATCGCGTTTGTCCCTTGAATGCTCTCCAAAACATTATGAGAATTACACCAATTATAACGATGACACCAATTAAAATAACATGATGATTTATTGTGAATTCTATACTTTCAATTATATTTAACTTTATTATTCCAGCAACTTCATTATTTTGCCAACAACTAGTAAAATATACTTTTAGATTATTATTATTGTTCTTGTTATTATTATTATGATTATGTGTTTGATGATGAATTTAATTTACCTGTATATATTAGTGTCTTCAAACTTTAGAGATTTAAATACTATTTGCATTTGAGGATTAATATGAATTCTTCCTTTTGATTGGAATTTAATGTGAGATGGAATTATTGTTTTGTTATTAATTCGCCAAACAATTGGAATGTCCGGATTCAGATTTCTAAAGTCACATATTCTTGATTTCTTTATTTATTAATACAATGTAATTTGAACTTATGTTATTAGTTTTACCCTGGACAGATAAGTTTGAGCTTTTTATCACGTTTTTCATAAATTACACTACGTGCAACTGACGATAACTGCTGGGGCATTTCTTGAATCATCGAAAATATACCAGCACTGTTGTTTGCGCTTTCTAGAATATTGCCCTTTTTATCGCGTATCTCAAATATAATGTTTCTCTGACACTTTGTCTGTCGTAAAAATAATATTTATTATAATTATTCTTATTATTCATTTATTAAAGTTTTTGATCCATCTTTGCAACCATAGATTCTGATATTAAAAATTTATTTTGTGTTTTTCTTGTATATTGAAATAATTTCTTTGGATATTATTATTTAATACCTTTATACGGAAAAAGTTGCATTAACCCTTAAAGTACACTGTGGGTCAAAATGATCCGAAAAAAAATTGCGTTGTAATATCTCCCATAGAAACGTTGAAAATGGAACCTATTGCACCATCTCTTAGTAGTTTTCATAGACATAGTATATCTAGACCGAGCATTATGGAAGTGGAGGTAAAGTTCAGAGGAAAAGACTAGCATGCTTTGAGTCACAAAGAGTAAAGAATAACAGGAGGGAGTATTTGATTTTAACGATGGGGATGGATGTGCTATACACTGGAACCCCGCGTTAGCGTACTCCGCGTTAGCGGAAACTATCCCCTCCATATGCACTCGGCCCACATGAGTAGCGTGTGTGGGGATAGCAATGAGCAATGCAGTCGCGTATTTCACGGAGTGGGAGTGAAACCAAGCAATAGGACATAACCCCGCGTTAGCGGACCAAAGCCCCGAACAGTCCGCTAACGCGGGGTTCCAGTGTATATAAAAATAGGTACTCAAGATGGCCACATACATCATACACATCATAGGACGCGTTCAGCAGACGAAGCGGATCAGTGAGCGTTCAGTGATTCTCTAATATGATTGGTTCTTACTTTTAGTTCTTCATTGGACTTAGAAGTAGAAACCAATCATAGTAAAAAATTATTGAGCGCTTACTGATCCACTCCGTCTGCTGAACGCGTCCATACATACACACGCATATAACACATAAAAACACACTACAAAAAACATGCTAATGCACATGTCATAAAAGTGGGTAATTAAGGATGTATTGGACTGAAATTCAAAATGGTACAAAGTTGCTATAAAAATTTGTAAAATTGTTTTTTTAGTTTCCCTAATGTACTGCAAAAAATTGAAAACGCATCCACTAAACGGTTGCTGAGTTATAACTATTTTAATTTTTACTGGTTTTACATGGTATCCTTTTCTATCTTATGGAAAAAGATGATCTTGACGGATAAAACAGCTAAAAAAATATAGAAGAAATAGTACCAGTGTTTTGAATTTTTTTGTACATCTAGTATATGAATAGATGAAAATATCTACCAAGTTTCAATTGTCTTTACTACACCGTTTTAAAGAAATAAAATATAACTTGAGATAATTGTGCATTTTCACTGTCAAAAGTTTAAGCTCATAAGTGAAAAAAATCGTAAATACATGAAAAATACCTTTGTGAGAGTAAAAATAAGACTCCAACTATCGTTCAAGTTTCTTACATCTAGATTTACTATGCGTTAGGTGTAGATATTTAAGTATTTCAAATTTTATGCACTTTTGTCTAAGATTGTATGTCCGATACACCCTTAAGATGGCTGCTCGACTACATCCCAGGTAGCAAGCTGGTCACGTCAATTTGACGTCCCAAAATGGTCATTTACTGACTATTCTTGACGTCACGAAATGACGCCCTTATGACGTTAAAATGACGGTCGAATGTCACAAATTCCTGACGTCATGAAATGTACTGTATTTTGACGTCATAGAATGACGTGAACAATATGTTGTCAAAAAGATCTCTAAAAGATATCCTGTTTCTGAAAATAATAACATAAAGAGACTTCTAAAAGATAACATATAATGTCAGAATGTTAACCAATGCGTCGTTTTTTGAGAACAGAAAGATATCATGAAACTAATATCTAAAAGATTTCTTAAATCGGATATCTTTAAACTGCAACTAGAGATAAAAAAATAAAAACAAATTTCATTTTTTTTTTATTCTTATCAACAGTACATACTAAATTTGAGACAAATTTTTATTAATTAATTAAATTTAAATTATATTATTTTATTTTACTCTTACTTGTCGCTGGTATAGATTCTGAACCCGGGACCTTAGAATTACAAACCTTGTACTCTATCTGCTACGCCAGTTTGAATCATCGATATGGGTACTTGTTATTGTCTACATATACCTATATGTTATAAACTGTCGCAATTATATTATTTTTTATAAAAGCAATTAAATTTTGCAAAACATATTAAAAATAAATAGCATTAACTTATTTACTTATTAATTTCATTGTTAAATTTAACTTTTTCTATAACCTTTATAATTTGATGGAAATTGCGATCTATTTAGCACTAAGACTTTGAAGCGTTCAAATGGTTAATTTGACCATTTTGAAATTATTTCCAAGATATCTAAATGTTTTTTTAAAAAAGTTCTCTTAAAGTTGAATATAATATACTTATATAATATGCTTATGCTTTACGCCTTAAATCTCATTGTATAGACATCGCTTTAGACTAAAATACGTCTTAATGACGTCTTTATGTTCCGATTTTGGATGTGTGCTGTCTGGGAAAATAATCGTCAGATCATGACTGAAATATGACTTCGAAATGACGTCATCATGACGTTAATTTTAGGTCATGTAAAAAAATGGTCATTTTGACGATATATAACCAGATATGACCATTTTGGGACATCAAAATGACGTAGGCTTGCTACCTGGGATCCGTCCCTAGTAAATCGTACCCCCGTACCGATACGGCTCCTGGTATTACTTACTCTTTGTTGGATTATAGTGTTATCTCTCGTTCGCACATGCGTACGAGTGCAAAAGGTGCTTCTTTTTGACCTTCCATTCTTTTATTTTTATAATAATAAAAATTTTTAGGTAATAAAAAAACGTGCTGTCAATTTTTCGAAAAAATTAAACATTTGGTTGCTCAAATAATCTTTTTTGGAATATTGAGCAACCAAATGTTTGGTTGACACTATTGAGCGTATTTCTGTTTTAAAGTATATTGTTTGGAGATGTGGTTAAATTTTTGTTTAAAAATATTGAAAATTGAAACAGTTATCCAATCTCTTGTAAAAATATTTTTTGTATTTTTAATGGAATTTTGATTTTTTAACTATTGATTTTTTTTTTGAATGATTGGATCTTAATCTTGAATGTTTAAAAAATGTACCTAATTTTTTGCAGTCCAAAATAATTTACTTTCTCGTTGTCGTGGCATTGGGTCATTTTGACCCAGTATATATTTCATGTCTCAGGTAGTGTATACTTTCAGGGTTGTTAGCATTAGCTAAAATAAAATAATCTTGCAATAACAATTTTTTAATTATAGTAAAAATTATTTAAAAAAAATTTAATTTTTATTTATTAATACTATTAAATATAATAACCCAGATAGCCAAATGTCTTGATATTACAGTTATGTTGCCAATAATCGTGCAGTAACTAATTTAGACAAACTCAGAACAAGGTGAGACAGCATTATGTCTGTTAGTTTGAACTTGTATGAATTTTATTTTTAACAATGGCAAATTGATAGCAACATGTCAGCATTAATTTGTTATCAATCATTTGTTGTTGCTATATTGCAAACAATATAATGTATCATTATTGCTGACCGTTTCCTTTTTTAAATGTCCTCAACTGATTGCATGTATAAGTAATCATGTTGCTGAATTCATAATGTTTTATTTCGATGTCAACAAATGTATAGCAAATCTATAACAATACGTGCAATGCATTAGTTTGTTCAAAATGCTATATCACGCTTGGTTATCTGGGAACAGGATTATTTCCAATTAGACTGTTCTTGGTTAATGTTGTTAAAAATTTTCTCCAATCTTTTTATATAATATAGAAACTTGATCAAATTTTGAGAATAAATTTATGATTAATACTATGCGAGTTTCAAATAAATTAATCACAAAAAATACGAGAATTAAAATATATTTTTATAAAAGCAATAAAATTAAAAAAAAAATTTTTTTTAATTAAAGAAACAATCATTTTAATGTATTATTTTTATGTAAGAATGTTCATAAATTATAGAATTTTCTGTTAATATTTATTAATAAATATATAACAATATATTTTATTACTACTTTTTAATTTATTATAAACATTAATTTTTTTAGAGTAATATTTATCAATGTTATAAATTTTTTTACATATTGATTTTGATGATAAATAATTGCAGGGCTGTCATTCAATCACCTAAATCACTTTTTGTCACTTTTTTTACAAGTCATTAAAAAAGTCACTGTTTAAAATGAGTCACTATAGTCACTTTTTTCTAAGATAATACGAGATTTGTAAAATACACTATATTTAACAAAAAATAAAGAACATTTTTAAAACGTTCAAAATTGTACTATTTTCAGATTGTTGAAACTCGGCAAAAAATTATTGCAGACAAAAAAATTCAAGAAACATTTTACAGCTTAGATATAAGATTTAAGCAGTAAACTGATTTTTTAATATTTTGTTTGCGATAATTTTTTACTGTGTTTCAAATTTGAGAATATTTTGAGCGTTTTAAAAGTTTTGTACATTCAGATAACATCTTTTATTTTTGTTGTGTTTAAAGACTTTAAGTTTTTTTTATAATTTTATATTTAATAAGATGTATTTCTCCTTTCAATTATAAAACCGCTAGAGATGTACTTGTATTGTTTAAATTTCTGTTCTTTTTTAAATAAAACTTTTATTTTAATCCATGTTATGAAAAGTATTTTCTACTTGTTAAACTATCCAAAAATAGAATAATAAGAGTAATGCTCTTTTTACTTAAATGACTTTAATTATTTTAAAAATTAATTTAAAATATTTAGTTACTTTTTTATATCTAAAAAGTAACTTTTTGTTGCTTTTTTCTTAAAATTTAGTCATTTTTACTTTTTTTAGTTTAATAATTGGATGGCAGTCTTATAATCGAGATAAATTGGTAATTAAAGTTGCTGTAATAAGTGCGAAATCTAAATTATTTTGATACATGATTTTTCAATTCATAATCATATGAACGTTTTAGCTCAAGTTTTTGTTATCATTAATATTCTAATAAGCGTCAATTTTATCTGTTGGATTACTTCTTAAATGTATCTCAAGGAAGTCAGTTTGATATAATGTCAATAAAAAGGATATCCACACAATTCTAAGGTTGGAATAAAAGATTGTGTGCATTTTTAAAGTTTAATTTTAATAACAAATACATTCTTTTCATGAGAGTGTGGCAAAATGTGAAAACAACTTGTCTTAGAACAATAAAGATATATATTCTTTAATTAACTAACTAGCCAATTTTTTTATTCTTCATACAACGTTTCGACCTTATATTTAGGTCCTTTTCAAATAAATTATGTGAGCGGATTTATACAATAAAAAATTCAGACATCGCAAGTTCATGGTTCTGTTCCAACAGAGTCAATTTCTTGTGGAACTAAAAATCAATACACAGAAATCATATAATGCTTGAAAATTAATGTGGTAGTCTTGGTCTATTAAAAAAAAATTTAGTAATTTGTAGATCGTCAGTTTATGTTTAATATTCAGTGTAACGTTGACATTGCTAATTTATAGACACTGTATAATATCTCAGATTAAAAGATTTATCGAAAGGTAGTCCAGGCGAAAATAACAAAAAAGGGAAAATTTGAAACGAGCGCTTATAACAAAACACCTAAGTTCATGAAAAGTAAGAAAATTGTGCATTTAATTTTCCGTGATCCGAAATTAAAATACATTGTAACATTATAAATTCTAGTTAAAGATTAAAAATGATTAACCACATAATGAATAAACAGTTAAAATTATAATCGATGAAACCATAGTCACAACAATACAAGATTAAAAATTGTAATAATCTGGGAATAGACTCCTTATATATTCTTACGTTAATATACTGACTGATATTAAAAAAAAAATACTTTAATGTTTTTATTTTTAATAATATGGCGGAATTTCTTAGAAATTGAAGTAATAGACGAAATAGTGAACTATTATAAAACGATTTCTTACGACATTAATATTGTAAAATAATTTTAGTAACTTCATTTGTCAAGTTTTTATACTTTGTTCCGTTTTTATAAAAAGAATTTTTGTTATTAATATTAAACATTAATTAAGGATACACAGTACATTTTTATTTTACCCAGCCTTGGAACTATGGACATCATTTTTTAAAACTATTAGAACTGGTTTCCAAATATTATTAGTAAATATATAAATAATATAAATATTGTTAATTAATTTGGATAAAATGCAGAAGAAAAAATTCACAATTTTTTTCTTACAACTTAATATAATTGCATTGAAAGGTCTTAAAGTATTGCTTTATGCATACCTTGCAATATCGCTGTATAATTTCAGTGTTTTTATCTTTGATAATTGGAATTAATCGCACTTGTTCTGGAATAAGTCTTGACTTACATGGTAATTTGTTTTTAAATAATATTAACGCCATTCTTAATTGAACTTTTAAAGTTGTATTTATTGCTTCCATTTGCATTCGAATCCATTTGTTGGCTTAAATTAAAAAAAAATTTTACGGAAGTCTTGGCGAAGGAAAAAAGACTCGCTTTTATTTACCTTTTCCTTTATCTGGCTTCACACGTCGTAATTCATTCATCGTTGTACTTTCCTTAATGAAATATTCGTGCTCGAACATCTCTGAAAGAGAAACGGTACAGTAACCATATTGTAGCTTTATCCCAACCGCGTCACATGTGGAACAGAGACTCCACGTTGTCCAGGCGGTATAAACTTTCAAATTGTATTCCGGCATGTTTTCTACCAATGTCACTTGTGATGCGTAAAACGGTGTGTTCGGATCTCGTACATTCACTAATTCCGAATTACTGTCGATATCTAAGTAGTAAACTGATCCTATAGTATCTCCCACTTCACACCAATATATTCCTGCTTGTTCCAACTGATAGTGAATTATATTTTTAATTTATTTAGATTATCAATTAATATTATTGAAAAAATTACTTTTTAATAATATATTAAAAATATTTTTATATTATATAATATTAATATATTATTAATCTATGACAATACAAAAATAACAATAATAATAGTAGTAGTAATATTAGTGTAATATTAATATACAATTAATAAGTTTAATAATATTGTTATTATTGTTATTATAGTATTATTAATCTAAAGTAATAATAGTAACCTGCACATATAATACTATAATACTTTATACTATATCATTAATTAATATAAAACATAAAATTATCTTCAAAAATAATCTTTCATGCTTATACATTGTATACGCTATATTCTTTGAATCTACACCTTGACATTGTTTATGGTGATGTATTGATTATCCTGCGAATTACTGTTTGTATTCTGCAGCGAACTCTTAGAATTGATGTGTTTATTGTTGTTGCTACTGCTGCTGCTATTAAAATACCATTCTATTAGACCAGTCACATGCATCTCCATTGGCGAAATACAAATTTGACATTTTAAACTGTAAACCGATTTATTTAGGTTTTGTTGTAATTATGCATGATAAATTTTTATGACTATTTCCTTTGTTCTTAATGATCCTACGTTACGGATGTTTCCTCGAGAGCTACAAGCGCGGTCGGATAGATGATTCTCTCATGATTTACGTCAGCATAGACTTCTTCAAGGCACTTGTAATAGTTTAGCCACTGTTGTTTGTATAAATGTGTCAAAATTTTGTTAGTTCTTGGGTATTCGTATTTATCATCTTGTAGAAACATCTCGTCACCTTAGTATAATTACAATTAAGGTATTTGATTCTGAATAAAATTTATTAAATTTATTTGATAAGAAATAGGCATTGTAGCGTAAGATTATATAAATATATAATTGTGAATGTATAATTATTAAAAAATGTGTAAATTTATATTTATAAAAGTATATAAAATTTTATATTTTTAATTTTATATATATATATATATATATATATATATATATAATTAAGTGTAAATTATAAACATTAAAATAATTGTAAGTTATACTGAATAAGACTCAATTTATTTTATAAAAAATACATAATTATATATTTATATGATTTTTTATACTCTTTAAAGACATTTGCATTTGATATCTGTATATCTAATCACTTATACGCAATTAAAACAATTATACTTACTGTGTTTGTCATAAAACACTTTATTAATGTTTTTTCGTAATTCTTCATGCTTATTTAATGAATTTGGTCGTGACATAACTAAGAATATGTTGCCGAAGTAGATTATGATTGACGTCACACATATCTTTATCAGCATTATGTGTAGCACCGTAAGAAATATTTGCAATATAAAATAAAGGATCAATTTGCAAGTTTAATGTTTCAATTTTGTTTTCAATTTTTTCAAGTAAATATAAATATATTTTTTGCATAAAATTGGATGTGAATTGTCAAAGGATGTTAATAAAACGCTTGCTTTATAAAATTATGCGAAAAATTGTTATAGCGCAGATGAGAGCTATCAATGACAAGTACGTTAAGCTGCAATTTTTTTGTAAATAAAGAAAACTAGTGTTTATTCTCTTTCTATCGATTTTCGATGAAATGATTGTATTATCGAAAACATGCTTAAAGTTAACGTAGTTAAACTAATAACAAAAATGAGTGGCATCCAATTATTCATGTCGTTAATTGACCAATTTAAAATGAAATTTTTTGATTGGTTGGTTTAGCTAAAAAAAATAAACATTGATCGCCGTGAGTGAACTAACGCCAGCGACGAAAACATGATCCATGAAAAATAAAACGTCGACAACTTTTCTATTGTTTTGCAATAAAGTGGAGTAGGGGTAAACGCTAGTTTTTTTTGCTCATATGAAATTTCAGCTTTAGTGCCATCTGCCATGAACGACAAACGATCTTGAAAGAATCAAAAGATGCGAATAATATACAAAAATTTACAAAATATAAATTTTATGTTAACAATTTTATATTTATATAGCCTGTACAAAATATATATGCATCGTATACAAAATAAATCTGTTGAATTTGTATACACATACATGTTTAACTCTTAAAAGGTACACTGGGTTAGCGTAACCCGGATAAATTTTTGAAGTTGCGGCATTTTAAAGAATCTACTTTTAGTTTTTGGAAAATATCTCTTGTGTTATAACTTCTTTGAGTTTTTAGATAAAATAAATAATGTTAAAATATTTTTTTTCTTCAGCTTTCAAACTATTGATTGAAAAAAAAAAGTTAATTGATGCATTTGAATCAGAGATATACGTAAATAAAAACAGGGTTAGGGAAACTCATGTGTGCTTAAATCAAGAGTTTTTTGATGTGTGCTCTCTGAGATAAATCTATTATTATTTGTTCACAATATTGTTCACAGTTTGAACTACTTGAACCCCACAGTTTCGATCTACTTGGTTTTATTAAGGGAGAATAATAAGGTGACGGCACTAAAAAAAGGCCATATTTAAGATTTTTTTATTTACCCACATACATTGCAGAAATGTCGGAGTTAATGGGTTGAAAAGTACACACTTTGAACTTATTTTACGAATTTTTCTATTAAGAAATGTATTTTAAAGTATCACAGAGGTCGCTGTAACATGCTACATGGAAGAAGCACCTTACTGGTTATCACCAGAATTCGTCTAATAATGATTTTAAAATCAAAAGGAAAACATTGTTTTAACCTACATTAGTATGGTTTCAGTTAAGTGTATCCGATTTTTAAAAACCAAATTGTAAAAATGGCTCTTAAAAAATAGTTACAAAAATCAGATTCAAAATTCGTCTTTTCAGGGCCTAAAACATACTAAATATTAATATAAAATAATCTGTACGATTAATTGAAGAGAATTTTGTGTAGATTAAAGACACGTCTAAACAAAATTTTGATGTGATTTTAATGGGTGGAGAAATTGTGATAACCAGTTGAAAAAACTTAACTTGAAAACCTTAAGGGGATCCGGGAGTGACAGAGTTACCGACATTTTTTGGGGAACTTGGATTTTCGAATTGGAGTAATAGAATGCAAAATCCTTTTACAGGATTAAAGTACGCACAAAAATGAAGGGGGCGACGTACGATTTGTTCTGATAAATAAAAAAAAATTGTTATTTATTAGTCACCTAACGACAATATTTGCTTCATACAAAAAATCTATAGTTTATATGTATAAAATAATCACGTCGCCCCCTAGAAAAAACTCTCAGGAATAATATCGTGCAATTAGAAATAAGATTAGAATCCTAGAAAAAAAGATTCGCATTCCGCAAATTGGAAAATGAAAAAACGAAAATTTGGGTTATGTACACGTAAAAAGTCGATAAGTAGAGCAATATGAGAAAAATTTTTTTCGTTTTCAATATAAAATCCAATTTATAGATTAATATTAATATGTGTACTTTAATTCTGGAAAAGGATTTCTAAATCTATACAAGAAATACATATAAAATCTCATTAATGATGTGCACGAATGACTCTACCTTATCGACCTCGATCAAATTTCAAAGGCACTCCTGGATCCCCTTAATTTAATTTAATTTAACTTCTTATTTGTATGAATTTTATCATAATATTTTAGGACCATATTCTAAAAGACGTATACTTTCCAATTATATAAAAAAATACTATTTTGAGATAGTTTTACCTTGTTGTTTTCCTTTAAATAATGTTAAGTAAATTAATTAGAATCTATACATTTTAAATAAATATTAACGAATAACTAAACGAGATGTGAGCGAGGAGTGAGCAATTATATTAAAAGCATACTATATGAAATCAAAATTTGACATCAGAGCAATTAAAATAGAAAGATATATAAATATAAGAATAAATACAAATAATTAACTCAAGATGTAAAAGATGAAATAAAAGTCTTCTCATTTCGGTAAATTACAGCAAATTGCAATACTGATTCATATAAATTTAGAATTACATTAGAAATGCATTGACATTTTGTTCTTTATATATTAAAATTGAATACAATTTGAATTATGTTAATTAAAATCTTTATAATTTGTATAATTTTTCCTTTCCAGATACAAATGAATTTTTAATTAAGATAAATGCTGTTTCTTTACAATCTTTACATAATAGGAAATATTACGGACATTATAATATTAATTCCAAATCTGGTTATGTCACAGGAAAACAATAACATATCGGGCTATTCGAATCCGGAGTTGGATATGATAAGTAAAGACATTGCGGAACTCGTTCGCGAGAGACAGACCATGGAACAAGATATAGCGCAAAAAGAAGCCGACATTAAAATAAAGAATGGGGAAATTAAGAGTCTGCAAAGTGAATTGGATACGCTTGCAGCAACCCTAAAACAACTTGGAAATCAGAAGGGTGAGGCGCAGAAGAGATTGAATGACCTAAAAGCGCAGGTAAATAAAAGTTCGATAACGTATACCGAACTTGTTTATTGAATGTGCGCGGTGATACTGCTTTTTTAAAGGTATACAACTACATGCAGTACGTATATAGTATGTATAGGTGTTGATTATATACCCTTGTAGGATAATATCAGTTTTTTAATAGGTTTACAGTAATAATATATAGTATAATTAATAAATAAAATGTAAATTATATATTGCACTATGAACATGCTAAGACATTTCGTTGTATATGGATAATACATACAGACTACACATGCAAATAATATTCTTTTAAAATTTATCTTTAAAATTACCTTCAAATTTACAATTAATTGTTGGATAACATAAACATTGAAAAATTTTATTTCAAAAATTTAAAATAAATTTTACTAAAATGAATACAAATACAGTACTGAATACAAATAAAATTAATCGATTTTGTCCTCTAAAGCTGCGATATGATATTTTGTAGTTTTTGAGCTGTTGAATTTGATTCTAATTTTTTTAATATATAACATTTGTTATATATTATATATTATTTATAAATGTTATATATTATAACAATGTTATAACATTTAATATATAATAATTTAATTTTAATATATAACATACAGATTTTCGTTTATTATAAATACCATACTGTTGTAATATTTTGCATAGTATGTCCTGGTATATAATATTTTACTATTGACGTGTAAAATTTACAAAAAATATTTTTAAACATTATCTGCACTAGCCAAATAAAGTTTTTTCTATTACAATAATTTGTGTTTGCATATCGATTGATTGTTACTTAATATTTTATCTATGTTACATATAGTATACACTTTCATATATTATTCTTATAATATAATAGGTTCTTATATTTAATAGCTTTACATACTGATTTTAATACTTTTTTGATAAATTAAAAAATTTTAAAGTTAAAATAAAATTTACAATATCTCAAAAACTGAAAAAAAAAAAGTTTATTTTAAAGGCCAAAAATCATTCTGTTTTATCTTTTTTAAATTAAAATTATATATAGTAAAATATTTATTCATTTTAGTAAATTTTTTTTATGTTTCATAATTATTGCGATTTTTAGGGTAAATTTTGAAATAAAATTTTCTTTACGCAAATATAATAATGGTATTAGTAATAATATAACGTAACTAGTGATTAATTATAATCTATTATATATTATATTGTAATTGTAGACGTAGAACATATAGACTTCGCGTGTGGCTAGAATGCTGTACAATCTTTAGAAGAAGACAGCATGCTTTCATCATGAAAGTTTTATGGTGTATCTTTATCTGTCTATCAATACTTAGAGTAGGGCAAAAATTCACTATGGCAACGAATCAACGAAGGCTTCTTTTCCCCACTATGTGTTAGACAGAGAGGTGACTACTATGAACAGAGGCTCACTTTTTCTAAAGTTTGATCATGCGCAACAAAGGAAATCTAGAAAACGCGAAGTCTATATATTCTACATCTATGATTCTAATTTATTCTTATTATTTTCTTAATTATTTTTTATTTTTTAATACTGTGAATCTCAATGTGCTTATTTACTTTACATATGTAAGAGGATTTATTAACGCAATCAATTAATTATAGGCGGTAAATTTAATAAATGAAAGACAAGGGAAAGGGGGAAAAGAGAAAAAAGAAGTATAAAGTTTTACTAATTATTCATCTATTTATTTTTTTGTTTTTCTTTATGATTTTGTTTTATTATGTTTGACTTATAGAAGACTGAAGTAAATAGAGATTTGAGTGATGTCGAAGAGAAGATTCAAAGGGAACAGAAGAAGGTACATAAAAAGATGACGTTATTGCTTAAAGTCTTTATTTTTACACATTAAAGTGTTCGCGATACGAAATAACTCTGGGGTAAATTTTTTAATTTCTTTTTTTCTTTTCTTTTTTTAAGTAATACATTTTATTATATTTTTTCATGCTACGTGCGCGCACGTGTGTACGTTTATGTACGTACATACGTACAAGGTGTTCCACTTTAAATAGCTGAAAATATTTCTGAAATTGAACTAAATAGGTTTTCAAAAAAATTAATCCAAATTAAATAACTATTTGAAATACAAGCATGATTAAAATGAAAACCATTTATATGTTTTATTTACACTAAGTGATTTATCTCGTTCTGGGCATGAAAGAATGAAGATACATTTATCAAAAAATTAATAACTACAATAATAGGATTAAAATAAAAATATCAAATATAAAAAGATGAAAGAGTCGATCTATAATGGTCTTAGTGTCTAATAATAATTTTTGTGTACATTTTTAAAATTTTTAGTTTACATTGAATTGCGTGCTACATATTCGTCAGTCTTGAAACACAATTCTGAACAGGAATATATAATATCAAATTAAACAATTTAATAACCATCTTAGTCAGGATTCAAATTTGAATGTCAATTTTTATATTGCATTTAAAATACAAAAAATCTATAAAACTGTAATAATTTAAAAAAACTGATACTTTATGATATTTTAAATTTAATGTTTAAATGTACCAAAATAAAATCAATTTTTTTCATAGCTTAATATTTGTATAATATGTAGAATAACTAAAGAAATTATTGTGTAAAAAAACTTTCTTTTTAATTCTATTTTATTACAATTATATTTAAAAATAGCGACAACCTTTATACGATTTCGAAAAATCGATTTTGTTCAAAAATTAGATTACACAAATATGATTTGAATTGTGTTAAATAACACAATTATGATTACATAAATATGATTGAAATTATATTATTTGTTTCTCTTCAGACGATATAACTTTTGTCTGGAACATTTTCTGCCAGACTTAATTTTCGAGGTATTGGCTGAGCTATTTAAGATAGGACATTTTTATATGTATATACGCTCGCACGCATATATGTATGTATACAATATTGCTAGCATCGTATCCCAGCAAACACAGAATATAGCAGCAACATTACGGCGAATGTTATAACATTGTAGCAACATTACAACAATATTACAAAATTGCCGCAATGTTACTGCAATGTTCTGTATTTGCTGGAGTGTTACTGATAGATACATACATATCTGGTAGATAAATATATAAAATTTTTATATCAAAGTGAATTAAACCTATAATCTATTATATTTTACTTTGTACAAGCCGATAACTCAATATATTATTGGAGTTTTGTTGACATCCATGGTCTGTTACTTTCTTTCCTGTAATATATAAAGTAACTATATATACAGGGTGAGTCACTTAAAATGTTATAGATGTATATTTCGGAAACGAAGCATTTTAGAGCAAAATGTTTCAGACAAAAGTTGTGTTCAAAGAGAAGCATAATGTGGTACCATCGATTTAACCCCGAATAATCGCTTGAAGGTCATGTAAAGGTTACCTTTAATTTCTTAAATGGAAATCCTACTTTTTATTACATATTCTTGTAGCTTACTTTGAGAGCTTTTCAAAACATTATAATAAAGTGTCTTTTTGTTAGGTAGAGGTAAGACATCGAATTTGGAACTCCGCTTTGTTTTTGGACTATATTTCTTAAATAATGGTTAGAAAAACACTTTTAAAAATACTAATTTAAATTAGAAATTATCTTCCATCAAATAATATAGTAATTTTTATAATACTGTTTTGTATTTGTAGGAAATAATTATTGTTTTTGTAATACATGATTAAAAAGGGCATCTAACGAAATGGGCGCCTAATTTGAAACCTGTATACGATCGAAGTATTAATGTTACATTTTATTGATTTATAAATCTTATCTAAATTACATAGTTCTGTAGACTCTATGTTATTCCGTTAGGTTTGCCTAAAAAGCATATTTTTTAACAGGCACGCTTTTTTCGGCTTGTCCATTGTCTCTCGTGAAATCTCGTCTCGAAACATTTAGATTATTATACATATATGTGTTATATATTAAAATTACGATTACGGCCTAGCTATACTACGATCACGTAGTAACAGTAATTATTATTAGACCTCTGATCTCACGGAGTGTTTCAATTTACGCACACGACAACTTTATGTTTACACTACAAAATAAATATAAAAGAGAAAAGTAAAAGGAACAGTTTCAGGAAACTACAAACATGTGAAATGACGGTAATGTTATTAATAATACACTCGCTATTATTTAAACTGTGCGATTTGCAAGAGAAAATTGTGCAAATAAAACTCGCTTTTGACAAATTTGTTTTTAGCAGATTTTACATAGAAAAGGGCATGAATATATAAAATATTTTATTAAGCAGATTAGCGAACACCGATTTTGTCGTCGAAAGTCATCGTCAATCATAACAATTTCTACCAGCGTCTGACTCACATCGATATCGGTATAGGAGGAGACTGTGTGTAAAAAAACAGGAATGCGAAGTTTTTAATTGATCTTTTCAAAAAATATTGTCATAGTATGTACTAAATACTTAAGATTTATTAATATTGTTTATGCTGAACAAAACCTGTAAGAAAGAATAGGACAACTTACTGTAACGCATGTATATCAAAAAGTCTTTGTAAGTAACCAAACCACAATTTTTAACAAAACATAAACTTATCAACGGATATTCACTTTTAACATAATTGACATATTTTAGTTAAACTATTAAATCAACACTATTGACATTGGATCAAAGATGGATCATTCGGATTCCACTTTTTCGCGCCGGTTAACGCAGAAACAATAGGATTTTTTTATGTCGACTATGCGATTTAACATTGTTAATATATTGCGAAATGTTAGAAGCTATTTGTTAAATGCTCTCTGTAAAAAGTGTTGCGATGTAGTCGTTATTATATGTCTTTAGTGATATGTATTCAATTTTTACACACATGATATGAAAAATTGTTATGACATTTCAATTTATTGGAGAGGATTGTAATATAGACTGAGGATGACTTAGTAAAGTCGAAACGTTTCGTAAATTATTCTTTGTTGTTTACAATAAATCAGTATATGTAGCATTAGACCAAAAACTTGCTCGTCATTTACCTATATTCATGTACATATAAAATATGGGTTTTTCTTTAATTAACCAAGGGGATTATGTTTTTATCGGTATTCATACGATGTGATGTTTGTTTCCGAGAAATAAGGAGGTTCCAATTTAGGAAACTTCCAAATCCGGTGCCTTTCCTCTATTTTTCGAGTTATAAGGCCTGGATGTTATAATACATTTACTTAAAAAACGACTGTAAGCGCGTTGTGTCACAAAAACATTAATAAAAATGCCTGACGTTTGAACGTTGTTGTCAAGACTATTGCGCTGTTATTTATGTGTTTACTTTCTACATGTAAGAAACTTTTTAATAAATGACGAGCGACGATTAAAACTTTTTGTACGTTACTCAGATCAAGGTCATTGAAAGTGGTGAGGTCACCCTTATTGTGCATAATTACCATATTTTTTAATATTATCAAAATGAATGCTTTTGAAGGAGTTCAGCATGTTAATGATTTTAAGTGAATGTAGGAATAATTACAGAGTGGCTGAAATTATGTTTAATGAACGGTTTTCAAATTACCCACGAAAGTCTTATATGGAATTATGTCGTTTAAAAAAAAGATTTCTTCAGGATAGTTGCGTCCAACCGAATTGTTGGGTCCTTCTCTTTGTAACAAGCATGCGACACACACACACACACACACACACACACACACACACACACACACACACACACACACACAAAGAGGTGTAAATCCTACCGTACAACCTCCACGCGGTACACTTTGGGTAATGCTAATGTGATATTGTAACATTCAGGCCTTATAACTCGAAAAATGCCTAACAAAAAGACATTTTATTATAGTGTTTTGGAAAGCTTTCAAGGTAAGCTACGAGAATATGTAATAAAAAGTTGGGTGTTCTATTTAAGAAATTAAAGGTGATCTTAATGTGATCTTCAAGCGATTATTCAAGGTTAAACTGATGGTACTACCTTATGTTCCTCTTTCAACATGTTTGTGACAATTTTTGTCGGAAACATTTTCCTCTAAAATCCTTTGTTTTCAAGATATAAATCTGTAACACTTTAAATGACTCGCTCTGTATTTAGGGTGTTTCTTAATAACTGTTCTCACTTTTTACTATAGAATATGGATTACCGACTGTAATCTTAGTACACACCTTGTACGACATATGTACTACTGTGATAAAAAAATAAGGTGAATTTGTTTATAAAATGAAAAATCTTTATTCTTTCAAATCAATTTCATCGCCTTCAAAGTACTCCCCGTCCGACACAATGCACTTATGCCAACGTTTTTTCCAATCCTCGAAACAGTCGAAGAAGTCTTTTTCCGGGATGGCCTTCAATACTTTCTTTGATTTGGCTTTTATCTCAATCGAATCGAAACGGTGTTCCCGGAGCGGTCTTTTGAGTTTGTTGAACAGCCAGAAGTTGCACGGTGCTAAATCAGGCGAATACGGTGATTGTGGTACGATATGGATCAAGTTTTTGGCGAAATGTTCTCGAAGAACCAATGCAGTGTAGGACGGTGCATTATCGTCGTGCAAAAACAAAAAATTGTCTGCCCATAATTCTGGCCTCTAGAGGCGAATAGCCTTACACAAACGACGCATAACACTCAAATAATGTTCTTTGTTAACAGTTTGGCCTGGCAGAAGAAATTCATAATGCACACGAGCGCGATAATCGAAGAAAACTGTCAATATGACCTTGATTTTTGAGTGCGATTTTTTCGGTCTTGATTCACCTTTTGCGCGATATTCGCTTGATTGGTCGGTTGTTTCGGGTCGTATGCATAGATCTAAGTCTCATCTCCCGTAATGATGCGTTTCATAACGTCCTGGTAGTCAGAAATCATTATTTCACAGATGTCAACGCGACCCCTTTTTTCCAAAAAATTGAGTGTTTTTGGAACCAATCAAGATTTGACGTGTTTGAGGCACAAAACATCTTTTAAAATGATTTGGATTGATCCAAATGAAATGCCCGCAGCATCAGCAAGGTCTCTAATTGTCAATCGATGATTTTTGAGCACCAATTCTTTGATTTTCTTGACGTGGCTTTCATCGGTAGATGTTGATGGTTGTCCGGGGCGCTGTTCGTCTTGAACTCGTTCTCGGTCTTCTTTCAAGTCTTTGTACCACTTGTAAACATTTTTTTGCAACATAGCCTTATCAAAGGCCTTTTGCAACATTCTCAACGTTTCCGCGGCAGAATATTCATTCCGCAAACAAAATTTAATGCAAATTCTTTGCTTAACAAAATCAGACATAGTAAAAATTAAAAAACTTACTTTTGTATGTTTACAAAAACACGTGTAGCTCTGCAGCAATTGAATATATTGACATGAAACTCTGCATAGGTGTCAAAGATAGTGCTACCAACCCACAAAAAAATAATTTCATGATTTTATAGTACCCACGAACTTTAAATGAAAAATTTACCTTATTTTTTTATCACAGTATATGTACAAGCCGTACACGTGTATATTAACCCATTAACGCCCAAGTGCACGCATTTTCAATATAATTTTTAGCGATTTTATTTGCAACGTTATAGGTCCATAAAAAATTTGAAAAGCATCATTTCTTACGTAAAATTTTATGCTCTTTCAGAATCCATTGTTAAAAGTTGTGTAAAAAATAGTCCAAAAAAGTTATGGCGGGTTTTAAGTCAAAAAATATGAAAAAATAGCAAAAACTTTTTTAAATATTTTTTTTATATCGAAATAGTATGAAACTTCAACTCTTTTTGCAACCATCGGTGCAACAAATATTTGTATTTTAAGGGTATATTTTTAGAATTTGTCAAAATTGTCATTTTCATTGAAAAATGGCAGCTAAATCGCAAAAATTTTCGAATTATTGTATTTTTTTCACAATAATTTGCAAATTGCGGTTTATTATCAATGGCTTATTATTATTGAAAATAATGGGATTGATATTTGCAGTTTATTTTTGATTAAATACACAATTTTTAAGATGGCAGATTCAATATGGCGACTTACATAAAAAGATGTAAAAATCGTCGATTTTTTTTACATTTTTCCTAAATTTCTCTATGAATCTTTTCTCGAAAACTGTTTTATGCACAGACTATTATCGGTTTATGAATTTATTTATTAGTACATATCAATGGACAAATTCATAAAGTTATTAGGCAGTAAACTTAAAATAGTAGAAATTGTTGGTTATTAAGTTTTATTGCTGTTATATATAATTAGGTATTTTCCTTGGTTTTTATAATTCAATAATTGAATAACTAAATAAAAATGGATAAAATTACACGCGCGCGCGCGCGCGCGCGCGCACACACACACACACACACACACACACACACACACACACACACACACACACACACACACACACACACACACACACACACACACACACACTATCTATATATATATATATATATATATATATATATATATATATATATATATATGCACATTTCTAATTTTATAAATTATTGAAAAAAATTATTTTTATTGAGTGTCGCTAATTCTTTCATAACTTTGATACCTTTCTCCAATGTCCATCATTCTCACAATTTACAACAAACAGGATTAATTAATTGGCAGTGGAGTGTAGGTTTGTTCGTGTGTGAGTGTGTACAAATTTGCATAAGCATTGATACGTGATACATTTTATCAAAGACAACAATTTTTTGATTGATTACTGTAATTGCGCAATTTGTAATTACTGTAATCTGAATTGTTTTTTAATAAAAATAAGCCGCAGAATGAAAACTTGATAGTCATTAATAGTAATAAATCAATAGATGTATAAATTACTCAATTAAGTGCGTGAATAAATTTGATGTGTATTGTATGACAAGAAAGAAAAAACTTATGACTTATTAATACTTATGGGTTTGTTACATGTAAAAAGTATTCATTTTCGGTAAAATTATTTATCCATCAAACAGTATAAAGACATTGAATTTGTAACTCGTGTTGGGTGATGGGTCGCGCCGCTCTTGCCTATCTTCTGTATGCCTTTCGTGATTTGGTAACTATTTTATTTAGCAATTCAAAAAGTAAGTTTTGGATAAAATTTTCGTAAAGGAAAAATCATTTCAGAATTAACTCAGGAATATATTATTGCAAAGATACCTGGGTCGTCCTGAATTATGATGCGTGCGTGCGAAATTGTTTAAAAAATTTTTTGCGACTTTTTTGTTGCAAAAATTATTGCTAGGAACGTTGCCAGGAACGGCATTGACACTATTTTGATGTCGCGACTTATTTCGCCATGGGACTTAAGGGGTCAGGGGAGTCAGTAATTTTGAAAAAATTGTTTTTTGGATTTTCGTAATTTCTGAAAGTATAACATCTCGAGAATATCTCATTAAATTTTCAAGTCGATCCGATTAAAACTGTTAAAGTAGCAAGGTTGCAAACGTCGGTCTCTCAGGTCATGCGCGACTGTTAGGAAGGAGCAGCTATCAGCAGCTGCTCTCTCACCGACTAATACTTTAGAGGTGGCTATGGAAGGCGAAGATGTGCTACATGGGCCTAAAATTGATGACTGTATAAGTTTAAAAATACATCTTTTATTCAAATTGATCACATGATTTTTGAATGAAATATGTAAACAGTACTTAAAACTTTAAACGCGTTTTTCTTAGAACTGCATTTTCAAAGACGATGCCAAAGATTTCTGAAAAACTATTAAACCGATCAATCTGAAATTTTACGTGCTCTCTTCTAACATAAAATGCAAGTCCTTGATCGAAAGATTTTTTTACTTATATTTTCAGTTTTATGTACAAAAAATGGGCGCTTTTTTACGAAAATTGGAAGTTTGACTTTTGGCAGCTGCCATTTTGTCCTAAATTAATTTTTTCTTAAAATCTTTGATTAAGAACTAGAAAATTTCATATACAAATTAAATTTTTTTGTTTATCTGTTTCACATGATCCGGCTTCACACAGCAGTTGGCACCGCAAATTGTGTTTTTTGGTGGCTTTTGTTATTACAAAAACTTCTTTAAATTTTAATATTTTTACTTGAAATTTTTTCTGAATTTTCTTTATATGTTATGTAACACAGTGCCGATATTCATAAATTAAATATAATACTGTAGCTTTAAAGGAAAAATCCCTAAAAAGTGTCTTTTCGGCCTTCTAACTGCCCCTGACCCCTGGGTTAAAGTAACAAATAACACTTTATGTTCACTTTACGAAAAACAGTTAAAATTACTTTTATACAAAATTTAATACAGCAATTTTGTGACGTGCCGTACGAACTGGGTGAAAAATACCCGAGTGAAGAATTTTAACACTTTGACCTTTAGCTTCTAGGGACACACTGGCTTTATCAAGCCTTGGACTAATGCTTGGAATCTGAAAGCCCTTCTACTTGCACTTGGCTTTTCCACCTGTCCGTTTAAAAATGGCGCGCTTTCAAAATTTGTTCGGGTTACGCTAATTCAGTTCGTACTCTGAAGGTTAAAGTCATTCAACATCTTCATGCAATACATCTAAATTTGGCCCTTTTTAGAGCCACAAGATGTGCAAAATCCGATCGAGCAATTTCTTCGTGGTGCACATCGGATAATGCTGATGCCGACAGTAATCATTAATTAAATTTTTTTTATTCAAAAATTTTTTAAATTAAATAAAATTTTAAATTGTGACATAATCAAAAAATACATTTTGCTCCTTAATTTGCTTTTTGGTATTTTTTCTAGGAACTATCATTCGCAAAGTTATGACTTTGCTTCCGAAAAAATTAAGTGTTCCCTTAATTTTGTTCCGGAGTGTACGTATGTGCACAGGCTGTACATGTGTATTAAGTTTGCAGTCGATAATCCCATTTGTCATGGTAAAAAATTGAGACAGTTATTAAGAATCACCCTGTGTGTGTGTGTTTGTGTATACAGGGTGAGTTTTAATGGCTGTCCCAACTTTTTACCATGAGAGATGGAATTATCGATTGCAATCTTAGTACACACATGTACGACATGTAGATATGTATGTGCAAATGCCGCACATGTGTGTACTAAGATTGCAATCGATAATTCCATCTCTCATGGTAAAAAGTTGGGACAGCCATTAAAACTTACCCTGTATATATGTATATATATTGTTACGTTGCACTCACTCGCGGAAAGAAAGCTAGGCGAGATTTCGTTAGAACACCAACTTTATTTCGAAGAACGAAAACAGATTTATAAAGCGTCTTCCACAGCAGGAGTCCGGCACAGAACTGTTACTTTTTATTTATTTACAAATATTCGTTGGTACGGAATTCTTCCGGCTAATCGATATCGGCGGCAAACGACTGATGTAATATAATTAAATAATGTTATAAAAGAATAAATTAAAATTTTTATTGTACTAATTATATTAATTGTACAAATTAATTGCAACGACAGATAGCAACAAGCATGCTGGTTATTAACATGCAAGTTTTATTATTATCTTTGAAATTTATAACGAGTGTAAATAGAATTCTTTATAAAACAATTTTATTTTCTCAAGGTCGATAAGCTTCGTCAACAAGCTGAAGAGCAGGAATCTGTGCTGCGGAGTCAGGAAGAGGAGCTGAACTTCAAGAGACAGGAACTCGAAGGACTGCGGCAAGAGGAGCAGCAATTGGAGCAGCAACAAAATAAAAATAGGGACCAACTGAATGAGCTGACCAAAAAGTTGCAAGATACTCAGTTAGAGATCTGCCAGGCGAAGGCAAAGATTACTCATTTGCAGGAGCAGCAGCGTCAAATGAGCGACGCCATCGCGCTTTACGATTCTGCACTTGCTGCAGGAGACGTTAATCTTGTACCTGATACTAGTCTACAATTTGTACCCGAAATTGAAGATATAGAGTGCGTAACAAACATCTTGTATTAATATCAAAACTAATCTTTGTTAAATTTTTACTTTAAATTTTTAACATACCTGAGTGTTAATTTAATAAAATAATTGTTTTATTTAATTTTGTTGTATTAATGTTTGACATTTCTTACAAGTAACACTATCCAGTTAATCGCCGATTTTCCCGAAACTGTGTACACTTATAATATATAAAAAAATATTAAACACTTTTTTTTTTGTTTTGGCCTATAAATCGTTTTAGAGGTAGAAATCACTTTATAGGTGCGTAAACTACCCTAGGAAGACGTGTGTTTTATCTTTCAACGTTAATTACCAAAATTTATAAGCCCAAAACCCACCAAGACTCATAAGCTCACGACCGAGTGGGTCCTGTTAGCACACATCCACTCACATCACTTAATGCCTAAAAATTTTTTGCTAAAGTACCATTCACAAAATGTTATATTAAATTAACCAATTGGTATTGTGGGCTATTGGATCCCTTTCTCACGAATCGCGATCTCACGACCCAGACAATGAAAGCAAGATCTTACTTTGGGTGATTTTTACCCTTAAAATAACTTATGGGCCTACAAAAAACACGCATTTGATTTTTTTAATATATTATAAGTGCACTGTTTTGGGAAAATCGGTGATTAACAACTGGGTAGTTATTTGTTAGTGTTAAAATAACAGAATTTAATAACAGAATTATGAGTAAATAAATATAAAATTAATACAATTTTAAAACGTAAATTTTAATAATATAGATAAATAAAATATACGTTTCAACATAATAGTAAAATTAACGTTTATACAGAAAACAATTGTTTTATTTATGTTAACAATTGTTCTTGTTAAATTTTTCACTTAAATGAATAAAATATACGTATTACATTATAAATTTTAACTAAAGTTTTACTGAAGAAATACACTTTTACATTTTATTTCTTAAAATGATGTTAATGTATTTTTTATGTTAATTTTTTGCATCATATTTGTGTTACTCTCTAATATATTCTTGTGATAAATTAACACAAAAATGCGACATGCGACATTAAATTTTTCAATTATATGTTTTACTGAAACCGCCAATACTATTTTAACTATTAAATTAATTATTTTTATTTTATTAATATTTGTATTAATAGAATTATTTTTACTATATTATATATTTTAATAATATTTTATCCTGCAATACAAAATATTTAAAAAAATGATGTTATAGATTACAAAATTAAAATGGCACCGACGGTTCTAAAAAACCAACTTTCTTATCAAAGTTGTAATTACTTTTTTGTATGTACAGGTATGAAACAATAGTTAAGGATACAAATAAAACGAACGAAATAAAAGTAGATGCAACCGGAACCGTCTTAAACGGATTCGAAGAAGATCCTTTTGCATCGAGTAAAGCTAAAGAAGCGTTTAGTACACCAATATCTGATCCGTTTGGAAATGCGTTTTCCGCGCAACAATCTAATGTAAGTTTTTTTTACATTATATTTACACAAAAAATATTAATTCTATTATTATTCTAAAAAATGATAACTAAATTTTTTTTTCTTTTTAAGTAACAATTATCTTTATTAAAGAACAAATTTTTTTTAAATTTGTTCTAAAAAATTATACTTTTACGGAATATTATCGAAAAAACTATCGACAGATAATCAAAGTAATAAACAAATTGAATTTTTGTTTTAATTTGATATTGTTGATTTAAGTTACTAAGATTTAGAATATATTTGGAATAAATTTGATGCTTATGATGAATATTTAATAGATTTACAGATGTATGAACTTATAAGATATTTGAAACAGTAGTGGTATTTAAATAAAATAATTTATAATACGTATTTTTAATATGTATTTTAATATGTATTTTTTTATTTATGTATGTGCATCCATTTTTGTTCTTTATTCTTTTGTTATTTGTGACATTTTTTTCTTACATTACTTTTTTATCATTTTGCATATGCAATTGTATTTGTATATTTATGGAATATATAAAGGAATAGGATAAACGGTCTGTTTTTATAGCTGCACTGACAATGAGTTGCACTACTGATGTAATAAGTAAAAATGAGAAACAGAATAAACTTTTTTTTAACTTATTGCACCAGTTTGCAATTGCAGCAGTGCAGATCAATAATTACACAAATGCGAAATAGTAGTCGGACGCAAAAATATCAGAGAAAAGTAAAACAAAGAATAAAAAATTGTGGACGTAATAATTGATTGTAACAACATAATATTTACAAGCAATATTTATTTTCATTTTGTGAGTATAATTATTGATTAAAAAAATCCATCCTACAGAATGGTTTTACAGCAGATCCTTTTACTACATTCGATAATACCAATGTAACGGCGAAGCAAGATCCTTTCGATCCGTTTAGTAGCGGGAAGCGAGTTGAGAGTAAAATGCCCGTAACTGTATCGGTATGTAAAATTTTATTTCTTTAATTAAATCTTTTATATTTTTAGAAAAAAAAAACAATTAAATTTTAAAACAGTAGTACATTATGTAATAAATAAATGTGCGGGAAATCAGCTATTGTTTATGAGTATTGTGAGTAAACGCACAAGCCGAAGACAAAGCCTCTTTTTTGCGTCTTTTTTAGAAAAAATGAATTGACAAATCGGTTAAGATGAGGCTTGCGAAAGCAACGAAGTGTCTATAATTCTTTGTATACACCCCGTATGTTTGTATATCACCATATGTATCACCGCGAAATGGCGCATATGCAATAACAAGCGAAAGCGTACGTAAAACGAGATAAGCATAAAAGTAGTACGGCAATATATTGTTTTATTACTTGTGCCATCTATTGACATGACAAAAACGGTGAAATAATGAATTTGTGTAAGGTAAATATTTCATGAGAAAATGGAAATTTTTTGACTGAAAAAAGGATGCGTAATACGATTTTTTATTCAACAAAAAATTATTTATATGTTTAATAATGTTGATTAAACGTTTTACTTTTACTTATAATGAATACAATTCAGAAATTTTCATTTAGACCTACTTTATTCTCTTCAGTTTTTTTGAAGGAAAAATTTTATATTTATTTTTGTGTATGGTAAGTAGTAGTTCATGACAGGGCACTAATGTTTAGAGAAACGTCTTTTTATAACTTATATTGAGCAATGGGTCAAACGAAAAATCTTATCGAATATATTTAAAATACATGTATTGCTAGCATACTCACGAGCAACGGCCAACTTTATCTTTTGTCCGTGCCGTTATTTTACCCCCAACATTGCTCATTAAGTGAAACAGAAAATGATAGCCGACTGCTCAGTTCCGAGATTGGTAGAAGGAGAGATCGGTATAGGCGATTGGAATGTATAGAAGGCGAGGGAAATGTCGGCTCAAAAGTTCAACAATGAATAACAAACAAGTATATTTTGCGGTTCTGGATCTTTACAATTAATTAATGATTAATCGTACGAATTCGTTACGTTTTTTCATACTGGGTGCTACAATCGGTCTCATTCGGTTTTACACGCTACTTGGGATTAACAGTTGTAAGAGCCACAAAATTTCGGTGAATATTCTTACGAACTTTAATGCTGTCTAATCTGCGCGTTGATTCAAAGCGCTGGCGAACTTCTGAACGCGAGGACGACCGCCAAGGACAACCAGGATATACGAAGCTAGTTCACGCGACACGCACTAAGTTTATGTTTTCCCACTAAACCAAATATCACGAGAGATGCATGCTGTATAATTAAGAATCGCTCACAAATACCGCGACAACACTAATTTCTGAAAAGTGAGTCTCAGATGCGCACAGTAATAAACGGACACAGCAAGCTGAGTGAAACGGACACAGTAACAAACGGACACAGTAATAAACGGACGCAGTGCGAAACGGACACAGACCAAATGCGCACAGAGCGAAACGGACACAGACCAAATGCGCATAGAGCGAAACGGACACAGACCAAATGCGCACACTGCACATGCGCAAGGACCAAATGCATACACGGAAAGTCGCAAACCCATGTGATGCAGTGAATGCTTTGCACGCACACACACACACACACACGGGAGGTGCAAGGGAGGCCTTCGGCCCCTCTCCCGCACCCACCCCGTCCAAGTCGCTAACCTATGTGGACTTTACTCTGCTTGCAATGTACATGGATTGCATTTGGTCCGTGCGCACGTGCAGTGTGCGCATTTGGTCCATGTGCATTTGGTCCGTGCGCATTTGGTCTGTGTCCGTTTCGCTCTGTGCGCATTTGGTCTGTGTCCGTTTGTTACTGTGTCTGTTTCGCTCTGTGCGCATTTGGTCTGTGTCCGTTTGTTACTGTGTCCGTTTATTACTGTGCGCATCTGGAACGCTCCCTTTCTGAACATGTAATTAAACAGAATTTAACGGAGGTTACACGTAACTCGGGACTAATACTAACAACGACAATGACTTGGCTGTGCGCGCACGCGCGCACACACACACACACACACACGGAGGGGGGGGGAGGATGCAAGGAAGGGCCTTCGGCTTCTCCCTTCCCACACCCACCCCGTCGAAGTTGCTAACCCATGTTGTACATTGCAAACAAAGTAAAGTTGTATTAGCAGATTTCCAATACAATATACACGGTGTACAACTTTGCGGTGTACAAATTTTACGTGTCCAATTGCACGGTGTACATTTTTATCCTGTCCAAATTGTAATTTGTCCAGAATTTATTTTTTTTTTTTTTTTGTGTACAAAATTATTGTGGCCAAAATTCCTGTGTCGAAATAAACCGTGTCCATTTGCACCGTGTCCATTTACACTGTGTCTGTTACACTGTGTAATTGTACTGTGTCCAAGTGAACGACTCCCTATTTATACGAGCATCTCTTTTTGCGTGGAAAATCGTAAATCCATGTAGTGCAGAGAATGCTTCACGCACACGCGCACGCACGCACGCACGCACGCACGTACGCGCGCGCGCCCGCACACACACACATACGCACACGCATGCACGCACGCACACACACACACACACGAGGGATGCAAGGGGAGCCTTGGGCCCCCCTCCCGTAGCTACCCCGTCCAAGTCGCTAACCCATGTAAATTGTTTAGAAAGCTGCAAACCATGTAAATGTGTGTTCTTAATCATGCGGTGTCCAATCGTGCGTGTCCAATCGTTACGTGTCCTAAAAATACGTATATAGACGTTTGAAATTCATTTTTTTTGGCAGAGCGACGCTTTTTTCTGCCAGATGTTTTTAAGGTTTGATAATCTGTCATATGATATATTAATGTTTTTCACTAAAAGACTGTGCGGTGTCCAATAATGCGGTGTTTAATCGTGCGGTGTCTAATCGAGCCGTGTTCAAAAGGAGGTCACCTTCGTCTCACCAACTGATGATTTAGGGTGACGTCCCATGACGCGTATTACGATACGCGCATATCGGGCGTATTAAATTTTGACCAATGACAGACGACCGCCGTTTTTGATACGTTGACGATCCGCGGAAATTCATAATCGAGTGGATTGCACACATACATATGCACAGTCGTATATTGTTACATGGCGTGTGCACTGGGCGGTGTATATATTTACTTTTTTTTTACTCCAACCTCTTCAGATTCATGAGTACTACGCGTGCTACTCCTTCTTGTCACTTCTTGTGTACTTCTTATGGGCACGAAAAGATTAGAAATAGCCACGCATGCTTGTGTGTGTGTGTTCGATACGCCAAAATGTGGCTCTTATGTCCCATGGAGCGGATTACGCGGAAGCAGAATTAGCGGATCACTAATCACGGGATCGTTCTAATAGAACCTTTTCAAAAATTCGGTTGAAACAGTTCCATGATTGGTGATCCGCTCGTTCCGCTTCTGCGTAATCCGCTTTATGGGACATAAAGGGCCATCTACAATGGAGAGTCGTAGGCCGTAGCAGTAGTCGTAGAAAATGTCTCCACTTCGTATTGCTTTACTGTTTACAGCCTACAGCAGACATTGATCCAATTCATTGCGTGCTTACGATGAGCGTTGGGGCATTCGGGATGTTTTTGGTCGCCTTTCTTTGATGGCCGGCTTGTATGTTATTGCTGCGTCGTTTTTATTCTAGACAGCATTGCCGTAGTTTTAGTGCTGTTACGGCTAAAACACTCCATTGTAGATGGCCCTTAAGAGACAATATTTTGGGGTACTGCAAGCAGCGGAATATCTGTGATTGGTTGCAGAGTTCGATACGCGCGTATCGCAATACGCGCCATGGGACGTCACCCTTAGGTCGTCTTCTCGAGATTCTTCGTCTCCTCGAGATTCTGCGTCCTCTCTCGAACCGCTGTTCCCGTCCGGGATTGATCGCTAAGATGTCTGCAGTAAAAGGATCGATCGTTGATCCTTCGAGAGGCACACCGCGACGCGTTCCACTTTGTCTAAGTGCACCGCACCTCTATTGGCCGCGATCCTACAGCTTGATTTGCGTGCAACACGTTACGTACGCGGTCGTTACGCGCTCGTAAATCTTGAGCACGAGACTCAAATTTTTTCGTCTGTTTTAATGAAATTCTTCCCGGTTCCGCCGGCTACGGGTCCGCCAAATCTTGAACGGCTGTGTCTCTGTCTTCCTGGATATCGTTCTCAGACTCCAGTCTTATGAACCGACGGGATATAATTCCTATCGGCTCAGCTGTTTCCACCGGAACTTTTGTACAGTCCATCCGGATATCATTTCTTCCACTGAGCGGTTATTGAAAGGTGCTTTCTCCTATCCTGCAAATTATCCTTTCAACAGTATCGAGATTTTCACAGTAATAATAATATCAAGGCAAAGGCAAAAGGGCGGTACGACCTGTGTGCCCCCACCGTCAAGGGAGTCAGATGATTCCTCGGCGGCAGTCGGATCTCCTGGAATCTAACAACAGTCCGCAATTGTCACGTCATAGTATATACTTGGTTTATCGAGAGACGCTGCTTGGAGTAGACGAGTTTTCGTCCGGTTTGCGCAGGGGCACCGCAACGTTTTACTGCTTACGTTGATGTCAGATTGATTAACGATGACAAAAGCCTGGAATATTAATGAATATTGTGAATGAAATAATAATGAATTAACCGTGCTACAGTGAGATAATAACCGTGGGTCTGAGTGCGCCATATATACGATCTAGTATATAGATCACCCTTCGCACTCTGACCATTTTATCCGCCGTTATGCGCACTCCGAGTGGTGTCTCGCTGAATCAAATATATACATATTTTTTTAGGTATCTATGATTTATAGTTCATAAGATGACTGACGCTAAACAATGTACGATTTAAAAGAATTTTATCTTATAAATTATCAACTACATGTATATAAACACACAAGAACAAAATTTTTTGTTCTGTTATTCTCAAAATTAAAAAATTGTTGATTACACGACAATGCCTTACTTCTATGTCTGTCAAAAACAAACTGCGGATCTAATATGGCTGGTCTTCTTCCCACTCCCAGCGTTGCGCTTTCTTTAGCAATCGAGGCAGAGGTTCGCTTAAAGTCGCGAATTGCGGTATAAATCGGCGATACCACGATGATATGCCGAGAAAACGTCATAATTGCTTAAGGTTACGCGGCGCCGGATATTCAAAGATCGGTTTGGCTTTGTCGGGATCGACAGTTAGGCCGTTCCGTTGTAAAATAAATCCCAAATATCGAACTTGTGAGCGACAAAATTCACACTTCTCGGGATTGATCGTAAGACCGGCAGCCGTGATTTTGCTTAGAACGCAATCTAGCCACTCTAAATGTTCCTCGAAGGTAGGCGTAACAATCACGATATTATCTAAATACGCGAACGCATGCGGTTCCATCTCCGGCCCGATTAACTTATCCAAAGACGCTGGAATGTCGCGGGAGCTCCGGTTAATCCGTACGGCGTTCTCGTGAAATGATAAAGTTCTTTCCCGGGGACGCTAAACGCAGTGATTTCTCGACTATCTTTCGCCAAAGGTATTTGAAAGTACGCCTAGCTCAGATCAATCGTAAAAATGTAACGCGCCGATCTTAATTTATCGAATATACTATTCATATTTGGTAATGGATACGCGTCCTTCTTCGAAACGCTGTTAACTTTGCGAAAATCTAGATAGAATCGATATTTTCCGTTTGGTTTCCGTACCATAACGATCGGATTGGACCACTCACTAAACGACGGCTCGATAATTCCGGCCGTTAACATTTTATCAACCTGTGTGTGTGTGTGCGTGCGTGCGTGCGTGCGTGCGTGCGTGCGTGCGTGCGTGCGTGCGTGCGTGCGTGCGTGCGTGCGTGCGTGCGTGCGTGCGTGCGTGCGTGCGTGCGTGCGTGCGTGCGTGCGTGCGTGCGTGCGTGCGTGCGTGCGTGCGTGCGTGCGTGCGTGCGTGCGTGCGTGCGTGCGTGCGTGCGTGCGTGCGTGCGTGCGTGCGTGCGTGCGTGCGTGCGTGCGTGCGTGCGTGCGTGCGTGCGTGCGTGCGTGCGTGCGTGCGTGCGTGCGTGCGTGCGTGCGTGCGTGCGTGCGTGCGTGCGTGCGTGTGTTGTATAATATATGTAACGGCCGTGTTTCTCTGCGCGGGCAGGTTTGTCGGGAACTAGGGCAGGAAAGGCCGCAGAAACAGCGAAAGCGTATGTTCTATGATAATTAAGTATATTTTATGACAAAAGTTATCTATTTACAACTATTTACAATGTTTCGCGACGCGATATCGTTTGCGGCGGTGCGCGCGTGCTCGGGCGTCAGCTGTGCGGTCGGGCGAGCTGACGAGACGCGGTAGCGGCGGGGCCTCGAGGTGAGCGCGTGATCGTCTCGGGCCGTTCTGTAGTGTGTGGCGTGCGTGATCGCGTTTCTCCGAAAACGGGTAGGGTTTTGGCGAATCGGTCACGGTATCCCGAGAAGGCTCGGGCGAGGCGGAGAACACTCTACCCCGTTTGCTTTATACCGTGTAAGGAGAGGATGGAACCGGCGGCTAAGAACTCTTGGCGAAGGCGGAGAACACTCCACCTTCGGCTTGCTGGTTCGGAGTCTAGGAAGTGTTTCTTTTACGAACGTAGCCGAGAACTCTCGGCTAAGGCGGAGCACGCTCTACCCTAGTCTGCGTTCGTTCTTCTCGTGGTGTCTTAGCGGATCGGGGAAAGCTCGGGCACCGGGTAAACGAGAAGTGAAGTCTTCCTCCGTCGAGGCGGTCTTTTATACCGCTCTCGGTGGAGGCTCGTGGACCCTCAGGGGTCTTCGGGCTTCTCCGTTATCCATCTCTCGCTGATCGAGATGCTGGCGGGAGGCGCGAGGTCATCGAGACGGTCGTTGTCTCGGTCGCCTAATTTTAAGGTTTATCGCGGGCTGATGCCCGTATCACGGTCCGGCGGGTGGTCGGCCAGACCGGCCGCGGTCGTTGGTCGCCGGATAGATGCGGTTTGTTACATATACACTCTTTAAAAATTAAGGGGACAACAGTTTTTCACAAAAAAATGATCAAACTTTGAAACACTGCAACTTTGCAAAAAATTGTTTTACTGAAACGAATGAAAAAGCAAATTAAAGTTTGAAATGTCTACTTTAAAATGCTCATAACGATACATACATTGGTTTGAAGTTATGCGACTTTGAAGTTATGCGAAATGAAGCAAATAAGGAAATAAAAATCTTAACTTTAACACATGGCACCGAATGAGGTGATTTTTTTTACTTATCAAACCAAAGTTAAAAATTGTTCTTTTAGCTGTAAATTTATTTTTTATTTTTTTGTTTGTAGGGTTTTTTTGTCAAGTTATTTCACTTTAAATAAAAAAAAAGTTTTTAAACTTTAATAATCCATATTAGATGAACAGATTATTGTACAGAAATGGAAAAAAAAAACATTTTGATGTATATCAGCTTTTAAGTCATGAGACTAAATTTCAGATTTAATTTTTTTTGCAGGACATTTTACACTTTGAAGTCAACTCTAAAATTTTAGCACGTTGACAATAAACATAAAGATGACTGCGCATTATCGAAAAGTCATTCTTTCGGTTGCCTCAGTTTAAGAATAAAAGTTGAAAATGTTCTTTAAAATTCACTTTGGTCTTTTAAAATTTATTTTTGGCGAAGATATTCAGCTTCAAAGTTGATACATTTTTGCGATTTTTTGATATATCTCGTAAACTAAACTAAATATTAAAAAATACTTCATACAAAAGTTTTACAGCATAAATACCTCCATTTAACTACGCTATTTATTTTTCGGAAAAAAATTTTTTTAAATTTTTTTTTAAATTAATAGTATAGTTAAATAAAGGTATTTATACTGTAAAACTTTTGTATGAAACATTTTTTTATATTTTGTTTACGAGATATATCGAGAAAACCCAAAAATGTCTCAACTTTGAAGGGTGGTTTCATCCCTTCAAACCGTTTATAAGCACCAACTAAAAATTTCTAAATTCATATATTTACCCCCTCTACATTTATGCCAAGTTTCATTAAAATTAGAATTTTCGGGTTCGCGAGGTTTTTTTGTGAGTAATAGAGACTATTTGTAATCGTGGTCGTTCGTTTATGGGAGACTTTTTTTACTGATTCTTTTTTCCCTCTCCCTATTCTGAAGCCCACTTCTTTTGTTGATCCACAGTGTTGCCAACCGCGCAAAATTTTCCTTTCCCATATTTTTATGTAACTTGAAGTAAATTATTTTAGTTATAAAAAATTTACTTTTGTAGCTAAATGTGTATGATTAGGAGTTTATCGTTAAAACTTTCAACTTTTTACTTTAAAATTATGCTTGTTTTTTTACAAATGCATTGAATTGTTTTTTTTTTTACTATTGCAAAATTGCACTGCTGGCGGCTTTGATACAATAATGCGTGGTGACATGATGTTTGTGCGATACGAATTGACAGGTTATTTATTTAGGGTTAGGTTTGTTTAAAAGCCACCAAGTTCGTTCCAAAGCATCGAAAGTTATTATAGATTGCGATAAAGGATCGGTAACGATCGGTAATTTTTGCAATGTTTAAAAGTTACCATATGCGTGTCGAAAGATGTATCTGTAGTGCAACGTGAGTGTCAGAATAAAGGGAAAGGTGTGACAAAATGATTAATCGTGTGGGATTTGGGGAAAATAGTCGCGCAGGAATGAATTTTGTATGACTTTTTTGCACGGTTGACCGGTGGGAGAATGATTTACTTACCGGAGAAAACTACCCGTGCAAAATCAGCGATTTTCCGGCCGGTAGAAGGCCACGAAAAGAATCGTTTTTGATGCACATGTGACCAAAACTTTTTTTTTTGCGGAATTTATTTGTTGCTTAAAAAATGGCAAAATATTATTGCTAACGGCAAATATTTTGAATGAAGCATTGTTTTTTTATTTGAATAAAGCCTTAAATTTTAACCAACAGCGCAAACTTATTCAAGTATCTAATATATACACACAAACGGCAGACTGGGGTATAAACACCTCACTTTACGTCTGTATTACTTGGAAGCTAATGACATTCTGACATTAGCTCGTGTCTTTTATCTGCTATCTTTTATCGTTTATCTGCTAAATTAGGAGATAAATTTAAATTTACGCTGGGATACTACCTCCGTATGAGAGTACGTGTTAGAGTTAAAAAAATTTTTTAATATAGTGTTAAGAAAGAATTTATTAACATTAAATTAAGTTATTTATAATAACTGATTACAAGTAATTTTTTAATAAACTCTTTTAATAAAAAGACCACAAACGCATGCTATTTGACTTTTTGTTTTGTACTTTTTAAAAATAAACTACAACAATAATTGTATAGATAATCATCTATACAAATTTGACAGCTGTTAAATTCAATCGCAATGACAGTTATTCTCGCAACACGAAGTAAGCGCAGCGAGAGCATCAATCGCGAAAAAGAGGTTTTATTACATGTCCTTTTTAAGATAGGTTATATTATACATTACTCAAAAAAAAAAAGGGAACACTTTTTGTATATCGAAAATTAAGCTGTTTTTAAACCGCTGAAACTCGGCGAAAAATTATCGTAAAATCAAAACTTAAAAAATGTTTTAAAGCTTGAAACTTCATTTTTCAAACGCTTTTTGGCGATTTCAGTTATCTTTCTTTTCACCAACGTGGCACAATGATGAAGCTTGACCCGTTAAAATAAGAATTTTTTATGCGAATTTGCGGCGCTGCATCTCGCATTAAAAAAATCATAGAGGATTTCTGTTACTTGCATCTTATAGCGGGATTGTTTTCCTTTATTTTTAGTGATTGTTCATTGCTGTACGATTTTTTTTGACCGAGTTATTGAAATTTTAAGAAAAAATGGTCATTTTGACTTTCATCGCTTGTTACTCGTGAACAGATCAACGTACAGCGCTCAGCAAAAAAGGGTTGGAAAGCTGAAAGTATGCACTTTTGAATGCTGTTATTATTTTATTTACAGATTTACTTTTTTTAACAACAAATCGCGAGGTTTACGTAAAAAATCACATATTTTACGGTTTTCATTTAGTTGAATGTACTGTTGTGAAGAAAGATGCAATCACATCGCTAAAGCAAAGTTTTATAGTACGATTACTTTCCAGTAATAAACACTAACGTTTATGGAATAAAACATTTTTATTCCACGTGTTTATTATTCTTGGAATTGCTGAAATTGCTTACAACGTTTTTTCAACAATTTTTCTATACTCTTTTGACCAAGTTACAAAGTCAACTTTAAATTTTTTTTTAATGACGCTTACTGACGGCATTAGCGTTATCCAATGTGCATCACGTGGAGGATGCCGGACGGATTGTGCACATCGTGCGCGCGCGCGTGTGTATGTGTTTCACAGCAAGGGTAAAAACCTTGTAGTTCGTTACGCGCGCGCTTGCGACTGTTCCTTGCGACTTCTTAAATATTGTTTTATGTTGTTTCAAATGCGTTCAAATGTCTACGCGGTATTTTGAAAATTTTGTATACAAGCTCAATACTCTACGATAATCGTCTGTGTGTTAAACATTTGTTTTAAAGCCTTTATACGTAAACATTACATCTAAACATTACGATTACGCACCTACTCACATGCCGTAATGTTTACAAGTAATGTTTATGTACAAAGAGACTTTGAAATAAATATTCAGTACACAGACGACTCTCGTAGTGTATTGAGCTCGTATATGAAATTTTCAAAATGACGTGTAGACATTTGCCTGCAATAGAAGTTGTACAAATAATCGCACTTCTTGAAGATTTTTGCGTGCGTCATATAGCGCATTGTGTTGGTGTGTGTATTTCTGTAGTGAGTAGAGTTTGGATATCAAGAGACAGGACGTTATACGAGATATGAAGGCAGTGGTCGTCAAATAACTACTGTCAGACAAGATCGAGAAATTGTTTGCCACGTTTTGCAAAGACGGACAATAACTGCAAGGAATATTTGCAATGAATTTCATTTACATAATGTATCTGAACAAATGATTCGTAATCGTTTAAGAGAAGCCGACCTTTGTTCTCGTTCTCGTGCGAGTGCCGAGGCTTACCCTTAGACATCGTCAGATTTGTCTTCAATTTGTGCGCAATCACATAAATCGGACCACAAAGAAACGGAAAAATATGTACTTTTCTGATGAATCACGTTTCTGTCTTTACAGCAATGACGCTCGTACATGTACTTAGCGTCGACGAAATGAACGCTATGATCGGCGCTGCGTTATGCTAGTACGAGACCATAACGGTGATTCTGTGATGGTGTGGGTGTGTATTTCAAGGACAGAACGAACTGATCTTGCCACCTCCTGCAATCACAAGTGTTTGATACATAAATGAAATTCTTTGACCTCACATATTGCCTCTACGTTTATCGCATTCGAATTTTATAGGAATTATGCAGGACAACACTCGTCCTCATACGGCAAATGTAACTAGACGCTTTCTTGAGCGACACCATATATTGCTGGATCATCCCGCCAATAGTCTACACTTAAATTTAATTGAACATGTTTGAGACGAGATGAAACGACGTTTAAGAAGTCGCAAGAAACATTCACAGAATTTAAGTGAGTTGGAAGAAGCGCTTAACCAAATTTGGCACGAAATTCTGGAGGACTTTATTAAGAGGTGCATAAGCATGCGAAAACGTTTACAAGCAGTAATTGATTAGAGAGGAGGCAACACACAATATTGAACACGCATGCACATGACACGTTCCCTGTCTACACACAACACACACACACACACACACACACACAACCTCTACGTGATGCACATTGGATAACGCTAATGCCGGCTGTAAACGTCATTAAAAAAAAAATGTAAGGTTGACTTTGTAGCTTGGTCAAAAGAATGTAGAGAAATTGTTGAAAAAACGTAAACAATTTCAGCAATTCCAAGAATGATAAACACGTGGAATAAAAATGTTTTATTCCATGAACCTTAGTGTTTATTACTGGGGGGTAATCGTACTATAAAACTTTGCTTTAGCGATGTGATTGAATTTTTCTTCACAACAGTACATTCAACTAAATGAAATTTAGTTTAAGAAAAAAATGTAAAATATGCGATTTTTTACGTAATCTTCGCGATTTGTTGTTAGAAAAAGTAAATCTGTAAAAAAATTAATAACATTCAAAAGTGCAAACTTTTAGCTTTCCAACCCTTTTTTGCTGAGCGCTGTACGTTGATCTGTTCACGAGTAACAAGCGATGAAAGTCAAAATGATCATTTTTTCTTAAAATTTCAATAACTCAATCAAAAAAAATCGTACAGCAATGAACAATCACTCAAAATAAAGGAAAAAGATCTCGCTATAAGATGCAAGCAACAGAAATTCTTTATGATTTTTTTTACGTCAGATGCAGCGCCGCAAATTTGCATAAAAAATTTTTATTATAACGGATCAAGCTGTATCATTGTGCCACGTTGGTGAAAAGAAAGATAACTGAAATCGCCAAAAAGCGTTTGAAAGAAGAAGTTTTATGCTTTATAACGCTTTTTAGGTTTTGATTCTACGATAATTTTTCGCCGAGTTCCAGCAGTTTGAAAATAGCCTAAATTTTCAATATATAAAAAGTGTTCTTTATTTATTTTTTTTTTTAGTAGTGGGGTGTGTGTGTGTGTGTGTGTGTGTGTGTGTGTGTGTGTGTGTGTGTGTGTGTGTGTGTGTGTACACACCACACACCACTACTAAAAAAAAAAAAATAAAAAACACTTTTTATATATTGAAAATTTAGGCTATTTTCAAACTGCTGGAACTCGGCGAAAAATTATCGTAGAATCAAAAGTATGTATATATGTATATATATATATACTTTTTTTTAAAGACGATTTTTCTTTTCAGAAAAATGTATGTGCGTGTATTATGTATAGCCATTGATTGATTGTACCAGGCGCTCCGCGTAAGCGCTCGCATCTGACGGTGAGTTGCGCCACCCTTGTCTACCTTTTATACGCGACTCATAATAGGGCTATTTTTTTTATAATTTAAAAACTAAACTTTAAACAAAATTTTGGGAAAGGAAAAATCGTCTCAGAATTAAACCAGGAATGCCACATTTTAAGGACAAAAAGTTGTTTCGGATCACCCTGCAAAATACTAACAAGGGAACGGACAGAAGTGTCCCTCACCGATTTTAATAAGTTCTGCATATTTTGTATCAGAACATAAAAAAATATTAGACCCATATTTTTTTCTAGTGATGTATCTCGACGTTTAGGAATTGAAACCACTCCTCGAAAATAACACATTTTTTGTTTTTGGCGAATATCTTTGAAAATATAAAATTTATAAAAAAGTGTTCTATTTCGTAAAAAGGTTTTTTTAAGCATCTTTTTTTTCACTCTTTGTGGTACTTCCACGAATCCAACACGTTATTTTACAATATTATAAACACAGGTAAACAAACTAACAGTCCACTTGCACCTTTCTTGCAATGACGTCAAATATTCCACGCTTCTAAAACTGTTGTGATATACGCTGGAGTAACTGCCATCTTTTTAGTCGATTGATAGGAACATCGGTTAAATTAACCTCCGGTAAATTTGTTAGCGGCTCGCCTATTAAGAAATGCGCCGGTGTTAATGCTTGAATGTCGTTTGAATGTGAAGAAAGCTGACACAACGGTCTGAAGTTCAAACACGCCTCGATCTGAATCAATACGGTATTCAACTACTCAAACGTAAGCCGAGTCTCGCCGACGATTCTCCTCAAATGATACTTGCACCACTTTATTTCTTCCCATAACCCGCCCATGTGAGGAGCCTGAGGTGGGATAAAATTCCATTGAATATTGCAGGAGGTGCAATACTCATTTAAGGGACCGCGAAACTTTATCTCTGAACTATGTAGTTCGCTGAGCTTTCTTTTTGTTCCCGCAAGATTGGTCGCGTTGTCATTATATATTGTACGTGGATAACCTTGTCTTTCCACGAAGCGTCGCAAAGCGCCGATGAACCCGTCCGCGGTTAAGTCGCTAACCGTCTTCAAATGTACGGTCTTGGTAGAAAAACATATAAACAATGCAATATAAGATTTTATAGTTTTTTGCCCTCGCCCTCGACTCACCAACGTAATGAGCGAGCCTGCATAGTCTATTCCTACGACAGTGAATGCTCGACGACAAGTCACTCGATCCACCGGCAGTGATCCCATGATCTGTTGCATTGGTTTTGGCTTAACTTTAAAACACATCACGCATTCGCGAACTACCCTACGAGCTAATCTACGTCCATTCGTTGGCCAATATTGCTCACGCATTGAGAACAACAATGCTTGCGGGCCGGTATGGAGCATTCTCCGATGTTCACGCTCGAACAGCAGCAGAGTGAGTCGACATTTCGCGGGTAATATGATTGGATGTTTTTTGTTATAATTTAGCATTGACTTCTGGAGTCTACCGCCCTGAGCACCCGTCACCATCAATGAATGGGCTCATGATGGCTAAAGCACTGCTCGAGTGACAGTCTCTCCTCTTTGACAAATTGTGCAACTTGTTTGCAAAAAAGCACTTTTGACTATGTTTGATTAATTTTAAATGCGCTGAGTTTATTTCATCTATCATCAGACTTGTTAGACTGCGATCCACTGGCTCGCGTCTTATATTTGAATAGAATCGATAGCACCAAGCTAATATTTTCTCAATTTTTGCCAATGATGAAAATTTGGTTAACATTTTTTCTATTATTGAATTAGATGTAATTTGACTTGTGAATGATTGTAAATTTCTTTTCTGTTCTGATTGTACAACCCGAAGCTCTTGGTCAGAAGGTTCCGGAATTTGACACGGCCAATGAATCGCATCATCCGACAACCAAGTTGGACCCGACCACCATAATGAATTTGTGCTTAAATTGTCAAGGCTAACCCCCCGCGAGATCAAATCAGCTGGGTTTTCCTTGCTTGACACATGCCTCCAGTGCCTTATGGGTAAAATAGATTGAATTTTACTAATGCGATTCGCGATGAATGTTTTCTGTCGACTCACATCCCCCGCTATCCACGCGAGAACTATAGTCGAATCGCTCCACGCGTATGTCTCGTGAATCCGAATCGGCAACGAACCGACCACCTACCGAATCAACTCGACCAACACTACCGCTCCACACAATTCTAGTCGCAGAATCATCAATTTTTTAATTGGAGCCACCCGTGACTTGGCCCACAGCAGCCTCGCGACACCATAATTTGTTTCATCGACTGCTTGTACGTATACACACGCGCCATATGCTTGCTCGGAAGCGTCGCAGAATGCGTGCAAATTCACTTGTACCGAATTGGCAACTTTTATCACTCGTCTTGGTATTTCTATCGCCCAAAATCTCGACAACTCCACATAATCAAGCTCTGCTCTCTGCAGTTCTGTCGGTATGTCTTTGTCCCAAGCAAGATTTAATTGCCACGTAGTTTGCATCATTAATTTAGCTTTAGTTATCAATGGGCTTGCTAGTTCTAACGGATCGAACAGCCTTGAAATTGAAGACAGTAATTGCCGTTTTGTTCGTGCTTTGGGCATGACTATTGACTCGAACTAAAACTCGTCGTGCTTAGGCTTCCATCGAATACCTAGTGTTTTTGCTACGTCTTGCTCGTCTGTTATTGTGTGAAATTCGGCGTCACCGTCGCCGCTCTGGTCGCCGAATAATTCTTCAATCTTGTTCGATCGCCATTTATGCAACTTGAATCGACTTGACCTCAACAATTCTATTATTTTGCTAATTAAATATTTAGCTTCCGCAACATTGTTCGCTCCCGTCAAGAGATCGTCCACATATAAATTTTTCAACAGAACTCGTGCCGCTTGTGGATGCCGAGTCTCAGCTACGCTGACTAATTGTCGAATGCATCTTACCGCTAAAAAAGGTGCGCATGCTTGTCCGTATGTCACGGTATTTAACCGATATTCTTGTATACGTTCGTCAGGTGAAAAACGTCACAAAATACATTGATAATCGCGATCGCAGTTCTGTACGAGAATTTGCTTGTACATTTTTTGCAAATCAGCTATAATTACAACGGGATGTATTCTGAATCACAAAATAATCTTTATTAACGAATCTTGCAACGTAGCGCTTACCATCAATGTATCATTTAATGATAATCCCGTGCTTGTCTTACACGACGCATTGAAAACAACGCGAAGTTTCGTGGTAGCGGCTGACTCTTGCCATACTCCGTGATGGGGTAAATAGCGCGCGATCGAGTCATCGACCTCGGTGAGACGGCAGTCATATGATTTAAGTTTATGTATTCTTGCATGAACTCACTGTATGATTTTCTGAGTCGATTATTACTCTTAAATTTTTGTTCTAAATATATTAATCGTTTCTCGGCAATGGATCGCGATTCTCCGAGCTCCGTTTTATTTTCGCGGAAAGGCTGTCGAATGATAAATCTGCCTTCCTTGTCTTGAGTATGAGTACTTATAAAAAATTGTTCGCACGCTTGTTTCTCGCTTGATAATATTGTGTTCCGACCTGAGTAATTCTCGATTTCCTCGATTTCCCAAAATTTCGCGATGGTTTTATCTATTGAATTTTGTGTACTCAAACATACGTGAAGATTTACTTCGCTGTCCGCGAGGCATCGCGCCGGAACAGGGCCCGAAATAATCCAGCCGAACTTTGTATTATGTAACGTTGGCATGTTATTTCCCAGAAAAGATTTTCGAAGGCTCTAATATACTTAAAAAGAATTTGCCTCCCAACAACATGTCCACTTGACTAGACAAAAAATATGTAGCATTGGCTAATTTTAAGGTCTTTGTAATTTCTAAATTTCTTGTATCGATCGCAGCAGAAGGTACGTTTCTTGTTATTTGCAGTACGACTAAACAAAATGCAGACAAACTAATTCGTCATCCGTGACTCAATCGTAATTCGACAACCTTGAGTAATGCGACAAGTTAAATTGTTAATTCCGGTAATTACTTCCTGAACGCATGCTGATTTTATATTTAATTTCGCGCAAGCAGCCGACGTTATAAAGTTTGCTTCGCTAGCACTATCAAGTGAAATGCGAATGGTTTGACACAACCCATTACCGCCCTTGACGTTTACTATTGCAGTTGCCATTAATACTTTGACTCGGACGTTCGCGTTTAGATGCATGATATACAGACAAATTGACGTTAGATCGCTCGCTCTGGACATTCTTATCGATAACGGCACGCCGGGGCAGCTTCCGCGGTAACTAGCTTTTCATCCGGATGACAGAGTGTATTTATTACAGAGTGTGTCGTTTATTACATGTTCTACATGAAGAAGCTCTACACGTGTTAACTACATGATCGCAGACGATCGCACACGATTTTGCAGACAATTAAAACAAAGTCTCAACTGCTTGACTAAATTGGTTTGTTCTCGCGCCGAGAGAGTCACAAATTTTTTGCAAGTATATATAAAGTGGAGGACCTTTATATACGTAGCATCGCCCGGATGCGGACGCCGCCGTCGCCAATCGATGTACTCGCCGAGTGGCTCTTAGATACCGCGGTCAGATTCGCAGATCCAGATTGCCCTCGTGTGTGATCGTTACTTCTTTCTGGTTTTGATGCAGCCTTAAATTCCTTGGCAGTAGATTGCTTCAGGCCACTTTGCAAACTCAATCGCTCCAGCATGTGAACTCGTCGCTGCAGAAATTTGAATAAGGTGTCGATCGATAACTCGTTTTTATTTTCCACGCTTTCTTCCCATTGTCGTCGAGTAATCTTGTCAAGCTTTTCTTCTATCATATATATTATAAGCGAATCTCCCCATAGAGCTGTAGCGGAGTCCTTGGATTTAGTCTGGAGATGTTTTCGAAAGCGGTCGATCAATTCCTGAAGAGCAACAGCTGATTCCCGCTCGATCTTCTGAGTGTCAAATAAACATTCCACGTGTCTTTTTCTTATCGCCTTTTTATCTTTGTAACGGCTCTTTAGCAATGCCCAAGCCAACTCGTAATTTTCCGCCGAAACTTCGATGGACTTGATAACCCTAGCTGCGTTTTCAGATAATGCTCCAGCTAGGTGCAAACAACTCGCTATTGTGAATTAGCGTTGCAAACGAATCTGAAAATCGCTTCCAATCCTGGACATAGCCGGAGAAAGTCGGAAGTTTTACGATCGGTAATTTGAGCCTTGTTTCTCCATTGTACGCTCCTCGCGATGAACTAGCGGCGCTCAACATTCTGATTAACTCCGTTTGCTGCTCCAGTACGCTAGAGATACTGTAACAGAGATTCGCCAATGTGCCGTCTTGGGATAAAACCGGATATCGGATATGACGTTTTTGATGGCGGTTTATTTTGATTGTAAATGCAAGAATACAATATATATATTTTTTTATTTGTAGTTATTGATATTTAATAATCGTGAACAAAATAAATATTAAAACACAATATATTTAAAAAAAAGGTTTAGGCATATTTCATTAATTTTCCCATGTAAGGTTAAGTAATATAAATTGATTATTAAGAAATTATATATTATTATATATAAATACATATTATGTTTATATACACATTATGTATTATAAATATAATTTAAGCATTGTATTTAGACTCGCAGAAAAATATGTGCAACCTCAGGTTTCTCTCTGATTTTATATTCTATTTGGTAGACACGTAGACACTCTGTTTTTTTTTGACAGGTGACAGGTTAGGTCGGCTAGGCTTTCTCTGTCAGTTATATCTATCTTTCTCTCTCATACTTCCGGTTATACCCCAAGCGACGGGAGCCAATCAGAAATCGTTAACGCATCGGCGAATCTCTGTTATAGTATCTCTACAGTACGCGCGTGATTGCATCGTTGCTACTTGTCGCCGTACTTTCAGTTGACTTGTAACTTGATATCGTTTTTGGTAAAATATGCCTTTAGCTCGATTATCGTGCTTCAAACTCGTCGTCCTCTCATTGATCTTCGGCTGACAACTCCTCGTCATCGCTGGCAATTAGTAATTGCTTTTGTAATTGTTCAAATTCCTCATGAATTTTATCCAGCCTTTCGGCATAAATTGTATTCGTTTCTGCGTCGGCAGTTACTTGCTTGTGAGCTACTCTTTCGGCATATTTCCATATTGGTTTGCTTGCCCTTGATGTATCGTCGTTTCCTTCGTATCTCTTTGCACAATTCTTTACTCATGATTGATGAATATCTTGATTCTTCCCTTGAATGTTCAGCTTGCTGTGAACTTCACGATTTCTCAACAGTTTCAACACAACTTTATTTGCTGATCTAGCACTCTTGCAACTTGAATAATCCGGTTCGAAGGACCATGTACGGGATAGAGAATGAATCGTTTCTATGCAACTTAATTATTTATTATAATTCGTCAAAGGTATTACAATCATTAGTCGCGAGAATACATAAGAGGAATTCGTGGATGCGAACGAGTCGAGAGCCGAACGAGAAGTGGAGGAGAGCTCGGTTTCCTAAATAAAATCTCTCGGTTTGACAACAAATGTCGATTTCTCTCGACTAAGGTCGAGTATACCACGGATCGAGTCTCAACAATGTAATTAAGATTAATTTGTTTTTATGATCTAATAAAACAGTGCTCGGAATTAGTTGCACATTTCGCCTCGATTCCTGAGGCACCGCCTGCTATGCCCCCACTACCGCTGTAGGCTTGACGGCCGAGCCGCCGATCGCGCGCGTGGCCTTGTGTCTCAAGAGCGTTCTACGATAGATATGCCTGGTCCATTCGCGTGATTAAAAAATTCTCTTGCGCTGTGAATATTTTTTTTATTTTTACAGACAATTAAAGTTATTAATAATATTTTTCCTCCTGGGTGATGTGGAAAGCTATTGACAAAATTGCAATTATTACATTGTGTTATATTATGCTCATTATATGTATATACAAATATGTTTATAAACGTAAAAATAATATTAATAACTTTAATTGTCTGTAAAAATAAAAAAATTATTCACAGCGCAAGAAAATTGTTTAATCACGCGAATAGACCAGGCATATCTATCGTAGAACGCTCCTGAGACACAAGGCCACGCGCGCGTTCGGCGGCTCGGCCGTCAAGCCTACAGCGGTAGTGGGGGCATAGCAGGCGGTGCCTCAGGAATCGAGGCGAAATGTGCAACTAATTCCGAGCACTGATATTAAAATATACGCAGAAGTTATTGAAAGCGACGCGATTAATCCTTTAATGTTTAACCAGCATGGTTTGGTATCGTTTACTTCAATCATTCAGCACTCAGTGAAAATGACGAAAATATCCATAAGAAATATCCGAGTATTTTCGAGTAAGTATGCTCTTTCCGAATCTGATCTTTCGAAAAAATTCGAAATTTTTAATGATTTTTGAGATTAAAAAAAAGAACCTATTTTTTACAGGTTTTTTTGGTTTTAATTCGAAATTTTAATCATGATACACCTTTGATATTTGGTCGGAACCTTTTTAAACCGTGCAATTTTTGTTTGAACTTAAAAATTATGTACTTAGTTAAATGAATTTCATCATGGTGGATGCAATATGGCAGTCGAAACGTCAGAAAATACCAAAATTTTGCTTTTTTGTACATGCTAAATGTAAAATAATAAATATTGTGAAAATTGTAATTTAAACTTATGCAAGATATGCTTCTTAAAATCACATATGTGAATAATAAACATAGAAAAAAATAAACTATATATAATATAAAAAATATAATAAAAATAAAATAAAAAATATAAATTACAAAATGTTAAAATAATTAAAAACTTTGAAAAGGACAAAAAAATATTTAAAAAATAAATTAAAAAAACAAAAAGATTCTCAACAAGATTCTACCTTCTCGCGGTGAGAATCGGGCAATATTGATTACATCAGTGGCAAAAGATGTTGAGAAAAAGCGTACGTACGCGTGCACACAGACGCATACATGCGTAGATAAATGCGTATATACATATTTGCATATTTATATAATAATAATTGGTCATTTAAACAAAAGTTAGTATGTACTTGATTGTGTGCGCATATTATCATATACAGTTAAATAAAGATAATATTATTTATATTTTGGAATTTTCCAATACCCAACAGATGTAAATTTTGAAATTTTATACGATTTTTTCGAGGAAAGTGCAAAAAAATTCATGAAAATCCTAAATTTTTACGATATATTCAATATTTTGAGGCGTCATTTTGGATTCTGCCATATTTGTTTGTTGTTAGTATTATTTTGTGATTATATTATATCAATTAGAATGGTTTTATGTATATTCGAGATTAATTATTAACGATATATATGAGAAAAAAAACGAAATTTTAGTATTTTCCGACGTTTTGATTGTTATATTGCATCCGCCATGGTAAAATTCATTTAATTAAGTACATAATTTTTAAGTTCAAACAAAAATTGCACGATTTAAAAAAGTTTTGACCAAATATTAAAGGTGTATCATGATCAAAATTTTGAATTAAAATAAAAAAAACCTGTAAAAAATAGATTCTTTTTTTTAATCTCAAAAATCATGAAGAATTTGGAATTTTTTCGAATTTTGAATATCAAAATTATACTCGAAAGAGAATACTCGAAAATACTCAGATATGCATTTCTTATGGATATTTTCGTCATTTTTACTGAGTGCTGAATGATTGAAGTAAACGATACGAAACAGTGCTGGTTTGACGTTAAAGGGTCAAAGAGTTAACGCAACACTACTTCTAACGCGACGCCTATAGCACGAGATTATCATCTCGTTTCGCCAATAATTGGGAACTCATATGTTATTATATATGACTGGTTTCGGCTTTTAATGATCTTTAATTTTTGTTCTTACAAAATTTTTTTAATGTTGCAAAAAAGGGTAGGGGTCAATTAAAAAATTGAAATTTAAAAAAAATATAAATATACAATTGTAAAGAGTATAAAATTCCATAAAACTTTTGTAAAGACCATTTTTTCATACACCTTATATTTTTAAAGATATTCGCCAGAAACGATAAAATGCGTTGTTTTCGAGAGATGGTTTTAATCTCTAAACATCGAGATATGCCGTTAAAAAAAGAAATAGTTTAATATTTTTTTATGTTCTACAAAATATCCAAAGCTCATTAAAATCAATGAGGGACATTTCTGTCCGTTTCTTTGTAAGTATCTAATAAGTGTATAATACTAGATTAGTCAACTTTATTCTTCTATTAGTTATAATATTAAGTGTTAAGTTGGTCTTCAGTTAACATAAAGAAGTTTCGAGACATACAAATTATATATTTTGTCAAGGACCGATTGTTTTAATTTAATAAGAAGCTTTATATCGGTAATATGAGATAAAAATTATTCAAACTTGTTGATTGGCTATAAGAAAGATCTCGAAGGTCCAGAAATTTTGTGGGTCGATTTTACCACCTTCAATTAATAAAAAAACGGCTCATTAAATGTGTGTGAATTGCCAATTATAAAATTTAAAACTGATCGTATTTTACATCCATTTTCTTTAAATTATAATTTATTTATTTAAAATATGTGTAATAGATTAATAACTCGGTTATTTTTTAAATTTAAATAATTTAAAAATTAGATAATTAATTTTAAAGCTTAAAAGTAATTACAATTGGCAATTCATAAAAATTTAATCGGCTGATTTTTTTTAGATTAATCGGAGTTAATGAGTAGCCCTGTATCTTGTAGCCAATTGGAACATCCGACATATTGTCGACGCATGAATATTAGCACAAAACATGAGAGCTTCATCTAATTTTGTCAAGTAATCGCAGAGGTCGCACTTAAGACTCGCATTTAAAATTGCACCATGTAAGATTGTAGCGTTGTTTGGTGTTGTTATTCACAAAAAATTTTTTTCACAAATTTGTGTTAACTGAATCGAGTTGGATGAAAGAAACCTCTTTGCAATACTGAATTTTCACGAAAAATTTTCATAAATGTTAAAAGCAAGTAAAGATGTCCATGTGAATCACACACGTGTGTCGACAGCCGCGATCATACGATCATCGTTATGCGGCGTCTCTCTCGCAGATAAATCTTTTTTTTTTTTTTAATTAATACCTATTATGTTGAAAAATGATCGTCGCCGATTTATCAGGTCTGTTTCTGGAGCGCGTAGATTGAACAAGATTCTGCGGAAACTGTTAGGAGCGCAGCATAAAGTGCTCACTGAGTAATTTTTTTTGCTAAATGCAGCCATTACCTTTTTTAAGTTTAAATTAGAGTCCTGTAAAAGAAAAGCAAAACTAGCATCTTAATTCTTAATTGATCGAGCATCGACGCCATGTTGAGCCATAAATTTGCGGTTGATTTGAAAAATTGAGGATTTCTATGGTTTGCAGTCAAATTAACAAAGCGATTATTTGCTGTCTTTTTCTATCTCCTTGTCGATGAAAAGAGAAAAGGAGACAGCATGTAGTTGTTTTGATCACTCGAAGCAGGTCGAAGAGTGATCAAAACAAGCGGGTATTAATAGTCATTCCCTTCACGCGCAGCACGCTACCACAAAAAGATTCGATATTGGTATCGCTATTGAAAAGCCAATAGGTTACGTATGAGAGTTAATGGTTGCGTTTAGCAGAAAAAACTGCTTTGCAATTTTTGTAAAATTTTTTATATTGATTTGTAGTGTGCGTTCTACTTAACGTTTGCAACAACTATGTAATTATTTCATTCTTATTTATTAAATATTAGACAAGAACAACTCATATAAACTGTGCGCCGACTATTTTATCAGTTTTGAAACACAGTTACTAAGCAATGCTCAGAAGCACCTTAAAACCCTTTTTTACTCACAAAAATATAAATAATTTATTGCGAAAAATAATACTTCAGGATTTAAACCTGGGTTTCTCATTATCCCGTGAGGGCGTCTTAGCCAGTTTGACCACCGAGGCGTATGGTATTATTATTTTTAACTTACTAGGAAAAAATATTTTCTGTATGCATAATATTAAGATGCTTAATAAAATAAGACGAGGACAAGCTTTTTTTACGATTCCCTAAAAATCTAGAACAAAGATGGAAGTAGATTGAATTGATACAGGAAAGAAAACTAAGTTGGAGAATAAAGCTGTTTATATTAAAGGTGCATTCGAGGAGAACGCTATTAGCGCTGTTAGTTTGTCCTTGTTCTACTTTTAATGAAGATAGACTGATACTGATAACTAATATTGTCTTCTGAACGCACTCAAGGCATTATTAACTATCGTTTGGTTTGATAGTTTGTTTTATAATTATCCCCTACGATTTTTGAAGTTTTTCATTATTTTATTTTAACTTGTCTCACATGAAAGTTTCTCTTCATATCAAAACTGAAACGATTCTGAAACCTTTAACAAAATATGTACGAGTTTATTTATATTTAACTTTTAGGACTTGAATTTTTTTGTAAATTTATTGAATTATGAGTATTTAAGTACGTAGCAGTAGCAGTAGCAGTAGCAGTAGCAGTGATATAAAAGTAGAAGGTGGTGCGGTTTCCAAGATTCTTTAGATCTAGGATCTATTATCACATCCCTCTGTGTTTTAGACTTAGGTCCTTAGTTATAACCTTTTATCGGAGGTCAAGTATAGGAGATCCCTTAATCTAACTTTTCTGAGATTTTCGGGTTTCACAAAGGCTCGTCTCCAAATCAAGTGTTTTTTATAGACAAGAGCAAGGGTAGTGACATAGGATGTGCGCTGTTTTCTTCGCTATGTCCGCACAAGCGACATACATCGTCATCTGCAATCTTCAGGTTAAGCAAGTGGGCTCCATAGTCACGTGACCCGTAAGGAGTTCTATTGTGATCCAGAGCCACTGTTTGATCATTGCTGCGAGTTCTGTTGCTTTGCTAATCGTCGGCCTTTTCATCAAGAACTTTGACCGGTGGCAGCACCGACTTGGTGGAAGCATTTATTCTATCTAAATAGATGCTCTTAATTCATCAGTTTTCTAGCTTTACCAGTAGCAAAGAAAAGTTTGATTGCTCGTTCCGGGATGCCTCTTTTCGTTGAGTCCTTTTTAGCCAGACAATCCGCTACCTTATTGCCTTTTATACCTTGGTGTCCTGGCATTCATACCAAAGTTACATTGTTTGATGTACGTTTGATATAGTCTCTCAAGTGTAGTCGTACTCGAGTGCAATTCCAAACCACTGAAGACTCAAAACTATTTAAGTACATAGTTAATACAAAATATTCTTAACCTTCTTTTATATAGACATTAAATAACTACTTTATATCTAAAAATCAGAGCCACTTGGTATAATAACGATGACAATGTGAACGTAGCATCGTAGATGCTGTTACCAAGTTTCACAATAGGTTCGAGTACTAGTGGCAGCTTTCTCTAAGCCTGATTTTGCTTTTTTTTAAATACAGACTCTAGTTTAGATCTAAAGTGATTAGAACTTTTATGAATCGTAATAAATACGCACATTTTCAGAAAATGTGACAGTAATGCACATTAGAAATCAAGATAATAATATCAATAAATTCTTAATATTAATAATTTATTTTTAAAACTCTTACTAGTTTCCTTTATTTCTTTTATTAAGATATCAATATTTAGAGTTTATTGTTAATAATTCTTAATACTAAAATTTTACTTACAAATAAGTATATAATACAAATTACTAATGATAAGTTTAATATCAATAACAAAAAAAATTATTACTAATGAGCATTTATAATACTTAAAAATATTTATTAGTATTTATATATAACACATTATTATTATTAAATATATTAATAATATTAATATTAGTTATCTGTATTAAATTATTAGTATTAATTAATGTTAAATATCTGATTACGTTCAATATTTTATCTTTTAATAAGATGTTAAGATTTAGGAATGGTAATTTTCTGTTAAGAATACAAAGGATCCCTTTGGAGAGGATCCCTTTGCCAATCTTCATGCACCTCCTCGACCCGAGAGCCCTAGTCCCGCTCTTCCACCGAAGAAAGCAAAGCAGCCACCTCCGCGTCCGGCTCCACCACGACCGAGTCAGGGACCTACTGGCCCATTGAGAGCGGCACCCGCACCTCCAACGCCTTCGCCCACTCCGGATCCATTTGCGAATGCAAATTCGGATCCATTTAGTTCTCAACAAACAATTGATAACAACAATAGTTTCACATCTTCTGGATTTGCCGATTTCAGCAATTTTGATTCTAAGGTGTGTATTTATATAATATTTTTCTCTATGTTAAATTGTAATTATATATTTCTTTTGTATTATTTGCTGTTTTTGTGCATTATTCTTTAATAAGCATTTTTAGCATCTCTATACGTTTTTTAAATAAAACCTAGAAAAACTTAACTATTTTTTATAATATGTTTAGTACTTATAAGTAAACTTGTCACCCAAGTGTTACAATTCGATTTTGATAAACTTTGAATACGTTATTTATAGTCTAGGTTAAAATAAAAGATGCGTATTCTTTTATTCCCGTATGGTCATTAAATAGGGAAAACATCCTTTAAAAAAAAATTGTTTTTATTTTTCTAAACCAATACCATCGAAACAGTAAAAGATATAAAAAAAGTTTGAGTAAAAATTGTATGACTTTTAATGTACTTCATAATGATGCATTTAGATTTTTCAAAAATGTCTTTTTTTTTTAACTTTTTTTTCTCAATTTTTGAAAATTTTAAAATGTATCATTGCCCGTTTTCACCAACGTGGTTCAGATCAGAGTTGGTGTGAACTACGTTCAAAATTGAACGCAGTTTAATCTTTGGTCAACTTATTTTGCTTTCATCCAATTTTATCTTTGTCTCGATCAACTGAACGCATACTTTATGCGTGCTAATTTTAACTGTATTTGTAACGAGTGATGTGATTAGTGCTAATGTGTTATATATATATATATATATATATATATATATATATATACCTATATATAAATATAAAATTAAATGTAACCTAGTTTATAATATTTGACACATTGATACATTCTATTACATTATTTATAAGAATAAATAATGAACACTGAACACTGAACACATTTGAACACTGTTTTTATTTAAACGAAATCTAATTTTGAATTCAATATCGTCCAAATCATCAAAGTAATTCATACGTAATTTAAATCTTCTGTCAATATGTCTTATAATATCTTCATCATCGGATGATGACAAAATATCATAATAAGCCATAATAATTTAATCATAATATGTATAATGCCAAGTACAGAAAATAATGTACCGCACATATAATCTTCAATAGTATACTGACGTTTCGCAAAATTCTTCTGCTTAAACGTTGTTCAAACTTATTAACCAACCAAAAATTGGCGTTCACAATGAACGCCGTTCAATCGATTAAACTTTTACTTAAAAAAATGATGGAACGCAAAATATTATTAATCGGAGTTTAAACTTGGTTCAAATTTTGAACCATGTTGGTGGAAACGGGCATATATAGCAACTTAAAGCATATTTGATAACAAATTCAATTATACATGAAAAATAGTGAATTCGAGTACTTACATTAATACGCATTGAGTGCGAACTTTTTTGGTGCACATATTTAAATTGTGCTTACTGTCTCAATGTAATCAGTATTATTGCATCCGTTAAATCCGCTCAGTTGTACTGACCGATCGATATATTGATTTCGCGGAAAAAGAGCGTTGTCAGCTATCATGAGCTTGACGACGAAATAAACAACGAAGTTAATAGCCCGATTACGCGAAAAGACGGATATATTTATAAACATTGTCAAAATTTTAAATAAAAATCTTTGATTTCTAAAAGTAAAAGTGTGTTTTTTCTGCCTGCGGTTGCGTACAATAGATTAAAAAACATACATTACAATTAATTATAACATATATAATATTTATTATTGTTTTGCCACAGTGCTGCACTAACTCAATGTTATATTAAGATTGGTCTGCTTAGTGCTACACAGAAATAATTTTGCATTCGCACTATGTCGTCACAGCATCAAAGCAGATTCAGTGTATGTGTGCCGAATTCACTAAAAATTGTATTTCGAAAATGCATTTTTCAGAAATATCTCGATTGCTATATATGCGAGTTTTATCGTATCTGTCTTAATGCCTATTGCGACGTTCTTTAATATTCTTTTCTTATATAAATATGTTCTAAATAATATAATAGTTTTGCACTTTTTACACACACACGCGCGCGCGCACGCGTGATCAGATTTTTGCCACGTCCACGTCGTTGATCCCTGTCTTGATAATCCCAAGAGCAGGATGCACACATGTACACACTCACACGATATTTAAATCCGATCGTTTACTTTCAAGAGAAACAAATTTTTTAATTTTAAAGTTTTTATTTCTTAAAAAAAAAATTTTTTTTTAATGACATTTTATAAATTGCTGATTTTAAATAGAAAAATCGTTTTTGTAACATTTTTTTTAAGCAATGTAGCTCTTTTAAAAAAAATTGTAGAAAAATGTTCAAAAATTGACTTGTTAGAAAATGAATGAGCTTAAAAACTTATCCATTTTTAAACCAGGGAGCTGACTCCCTTGAGCTACGCAATAATTGAAAAAAAATTTTTAAGCACTATTTTTGACGTCCGCCATTTTGCAAAAAGTTTATTGTAACTCAATTACGATTTATATGGTTTTTAAGAGGAGAGTTTAAGCTTTAATTTGAGCTTTGGTTTATCTCAATACGATAATTTTTGACGGAGTTGTTGGTATTGAAAGATATTTAAAAAATTGAAAAAAATTAGATGGCCCGTTTTTTTGCGAGTAAGTGTATGTGAATTTGAATTTTAGTTTTTTTACACGAAATTTTCAAAAATTGTTTACATAATCCACATGAAAGTTAAATATCTTGGAACCTAGCTGTTTCCGTGCATTCGTTTTTGTGGAATTCGAATACACTTAGTTGTACTATAGTACTTAGTAGTAATACTACATGACTATAAATTTCATCAAAATTGGATTAGAGGATACGAAACATTCTTACCCAAATCTTATGCAAAAATGTTAAGGCTATAATAATTTTTAAATTGGAAGCGTTTAAAGTTGACCTAATCATGGTGCGGAAATTTGGCATGCTCATGTACGTGTTATAGTAAAGATGCCCTTGATTATTTTTCATATTTTAATGATTTGCAGTAAATCGTTGCGGCATTACATAAAAAGAATCATTATGAGTATAAAATAATTGATAAAGTTAACATCAGTTACGACTTGGTTAATGTCGTCATGTGCGTTAAATTTTATTAAATTTAAAACTACACACAGGAAAATAATTACTAATTCCAAGTAAATATTACTTGTTCTAAGTAAATGATTTCTTTCGATATCCGCAAATCTACGGTAACTTGCTGTAAGTATCACATTTACTTAAAATATTCTCAATCTTAGTAAGTGTAATACTTCAAACAAGAATATTTGCTTCAAACAAATATTTGGTTTACTTATTATCTAGAGTCCAACGAAGAAAAGCGTATATTTAAATTAAGATATCATAATTTTTTTAGAAAAGTTTATCCGTTATTTGAATCAAATATAAATTTTACTTATCTGAAATAATTATTTAATTGGAAGAAAAAATTATATTCTTAGTGCTGCAATATTTGCCTTTTTTTAAATTAAAAGCAAAATTTACTTTCACAATTATGTCCTCATTTTTCTTAATCATTTTTAAAGACACATTTCAGTTTATTAATTGTATGTCGACAGTCGATGGCGAAATCTTACTTCCTTTCACGCTCTTGGCGAGCCTCTTTTATTATTAAGGAAGTTATTTTGTTCACGAGAAAACACGCAAAACAGCGCTACGTAGCGATGAGTAGTGAAAAGAATGGAAGAAACATTTTCTTAAGTTGAGAAAATTAACTTACTTTAAAGAAGAACACTTTTTTAGATTAATATATTATAAAATATTCAAATTAAGTAAACTCGATTTTCTTGAATACAGTTTTACAATATTCTTAAAACAAGAATAAATTCTTGTTTTAAGTAAAAAATTTTGAGATTTTTTAATACTTGTGACAAGTATACTTTAAAACTAATATTAAGAAAATATTCTTGATTGAAGAAAACTATTACTTGAACGAAATAAAATAAAATGAGTAAATACTTTTCTTGGCTGAAGAATGATATTTTTTTGTGTGTATTAGTTTTGATATTTTAGAGATTAAAATTTTTTGTAGATTAAACTTTATTAAATTTTTTATTTTTGAAAATATGTACAATAATGACGTCAAGAATTCTTTGAATCGAAAAAATGTTTGACTTTCCGCACCGAGCATATTTAAAAATTGCAATAACAGGAGTAACAAAGAGTTACAATTTTTTAAACAAAAGTTTACAGATGTTTTTACATCCAGATGGTTTCTTTTGGATATAAGTACTTTTGTATCATGCATAAAGAGATTTTAGGAGATAAAAACTGATTATGAATATGATAAATATTTTATGAATATGATTTTTACAATATTATTTCTTAAATATAAAGTTATAATTGTGCGTATAATATAATTACGTGTCAAAAATGTTTCAGAAATTTTTCCATGATCTGATAGTATATATTTAATGACTGAATCATACTGATCGTTCCGACAGGAATTGTCAAAATGTGAATTCAATTTCTTAACTTTTTTAAATTGTGATTTTTTTATAACTTTTGTCCTATTATTGCAATTTTTATATGTGCTTGGTGCACAAAGTCAAAATACATACATGTTTTTTATCTAAACAATTTTTGGCGTTTTCATTATTGTACATATTTTCAAGAGTAAAATATTTAATAGAATTAATAGAATAATAAATTTAATAGAATTACATCTACAAAGAAATTTTTTAAGGGATTATTTTACTTTGACAATTTTTAAAAATTGACTTTATTTTTATTGCATTTTTCGAAAGAATGTGTGTTTAAGAATATATTTCCAAAGTTTTATGGAGAACTTTCGACAGTTTTTTTGCACAATTTTTTATTACCGAAAACTTTAAACGAGTTTTTTTTTTAAACCACATTTTTTTAAGTGGTGGAATGAAAAATGATCAAAAACTATTTAACTGATTACTCTGAAATTTTAACAGTTTATTCTACACATTTGTAGGTATTGCCCGAACTAGACTTATGTAAAAATATTAATTTTATTATACTATAAACATAAAAAAATATTTTTTTTAAGCGATTTTTTGTTTGTCTCAAAAAATGTCCGTCATTTTGTTAATTTTATATATAATTAATTGGTTGAAGCTAATTCTTTTGTTCAAAAGCAAAAAATGTAGATGTTTAAGATTGAAGTCCATTTAAGTCATTATTTTCAAGATCAGTTGTGATACAGAAGAAATAACCATCAAAATTATTAAATAAGTTTTGACATTAAATTTAAATAATACTCATATACAGACATGCAGAATATACAGAAAAGGTTTTGTTAAGTTTCTTACTTGTGTTTGTCACAGTAGTCTTTTAATTATCGTGATACTAAAATTACGTTTTGATAAGACATTCATTTTGATAACAAAGTTGATGCAGCAATTTTATAAAATACTTTACTCTTGTATGCAAGAGGTGTAAGTGGATTTCGCTGGAAAGTTATAAATCCATGTGGAACAGAATAATTAAACTTCTATTTAGGAAAGCATGTCTTTATGATTTTGACTTTGATATATGTTACGGAGGTCACTCTCCTGAATGACCTTCAAGAAGTCTTATCTGTTACTTGTTCATTAAAAAATTATAATAAAAATGTACTATATTTTTAAACTATATATGTTCAATTAATCTCAAAATATAATACGAAATCACCGATTAGTTTATAAACAGTTAATCGGCACCTTCACTTATATAACATATATCAAGATCAATGATGAGGTTTCCTCTAATAGTGAATAATTACACAGGCACACAAAAAAAAAGTGGTTGGTCCGGCGGACTAGACTAGTCAATCCTTATGTATTTTGACCCGCTGAATCCGAATCTAAGGTCAGAATTGCAAAGTTAGCTCGCATTTTCTAACCTCAAAAAATTTTTTTTTTAAATATTGGTCCGGTGGGCCAGACTAGTCAATCCTTATGTATTTTGACCCGTTGAATCCGAATCCAAGGTCAGAATCGCAAAGTTAGCTCGCATTTCTTAACCTAAAAAAAAATTTTTTTTTTAAATGTTGGTCCGGCAAACCAGACTAGTTTATTCTTATGTATTTTGACCCGCTGAATCCAAATCCAAGGTCAGAATTGCTGAATTGGCTCATTTTTTTCTAACCTCAAAAAAAAATTTTTTTTTAATGTTGGTCCGGCGGAGCAGACTAGTCTATCCTTATGTATTTTGACCCGCTGAATCCAAATCCAAGGTCAGAATTGCTGAATTAGCTCATTTGTTCCTAATCTCAAAAAAAATTTTTTTTAGGTTAGGAAATGCGAGCGAACTTTGCAATTCTGACCTTGGATTTGGATTTGGCAGGTCAAAATACATAAGAATTGACTAGTCTGGCCCACCGGACCAATATTTAAAAAAAAATTTTTTTTGAGGTTAGAAAATGCGAGCTAATTTTGCAATTCTGATCTTAGATTCGGATTCAGCGGATCGAAATACATAAGGATTGACTAGTCTAGTCCGCCGAACCAACCATTTTTTTTTGTGTGCCTGTGTAATTAAAATAGAATTTTTTTGTGGTTTGAAAATGCGAGCTAACTTTGCAATTCTGACCTTAGATTCGGATTCAGCGGGTCGAAATACATAAGGATTGACTAGTCCGCCGGACCAACCACTTTTTTTTTGTGTGCCTGTGTTATCAATAAATCTTATATTTAACCCGATCACTAAAACACTTTTTTATGTACTGCTTAACTGGAAATGGGAATATAATTGACCTTGCGCTTTAAAAATATAGTAAATATCGTTCAAAAAATTTGAAAAAATGTATATATTATGCTTAACCCTCAATCCCTACCGTGTTTTTTGGCACTCTCTAACTCTATCTATGAGTCGTTTTTGTCTTTGCCCTTATAACCATATAAATAATGGTTTAAAAATCTGAAAAAAATCATGTATACTCAAACTTTATATATATATATATATATATATATACTCAAACTTTATACTCAAACTTTATATATATATATATATACAGGGTGTCTGGTGTTTTTTATGGGATTTTTATGAGCAGGTAGAGCGCATGAAACTGAACAGAAAAGTCCTTATCGTTTTTCCATTTTTGCAATAGTTAACAAGTTAGTGACTTGTAAAATTTTCTGTATTAGCCCGGCCTACCGGCAAATGCAAGCGCGTCGAGCGCCCCGCCGTAGCGGCCGCCCCTCCCCAGCGCTTGAACCTTGAGATTGCTAGGCGCGCGGGGGGAATTGTTACAACAAGCGACAATGGCTACGCACAAGCGTAACGCTAAATTCTCCCTTCGAGTTATGATAGTTCCTTACCTTTTTTAATAAAAATAAAATTTTTTAACGACAAAAAGTATGTGTGTACGTGTACATACATGTGTACAAAAAATATCAGTTTTAATGCTTAAAGAAGTGATTACTAAATTTATTTTTTTAATAAATAACAATTATTTTTAATAAAAAATATTTTTTTGATGATAGTCTTAAACGTCGTAAATGGTCATTATAAATTTTAAAAGAAGCTGTTATCATATGCTTGAAACAAAATTTATGCTTCTTCAAAAAATATTAGAAAATTTTATCGATTAAAATGGAAATGACAACCAAATAAAATGTTTGTTTCAACTTTATATTCTTAATTAAAAATTAAATAACTAGGATATTTATATTTTTAATAAAATTAATCCTTGTACATACATACGCGAGCTAAAGAATAATCACTTTGTGACAGGAAAATGATTATGCCTTAGTTCCGCGATTTTATATCACTATTATTATTTACGCTGATTACTATACACGTACACGTAAAAAAATATGATTCTAGTTAAAAAAAAATCAATTATTCACTTTTAATTTTATTTTTTTAAATAATTACTTTATTTTTAATGACTGAAAAGAGTATTCTGTTGATAATAAACACCACACTTTACATAAAACAAATAATGTTTAACATTTTTGCGTATGTACACACACACACATACACACACACACACACACACACACAAATTACACACAAATTACAAACCAATTCTTGAATTAAGGAATAATCATTTTCCTGTCACAAAGTGATTATTCTTTAGCTCGTGTATGTATGTATCCCCCCCTCCACACATATACACACACACACACACACACACACACACATTCATACTAAAATTTTCTTAAATTAAATAAATATTGTTTATAAGTTTTGAAACATTTAATAAATTCATATATTTGTAAATTTACACGGAAAAAATTTTATGGTAAAATTATGTATAATTTTATTATTTATGATAGTAACCATGAACTGTAAGAAGAAATTTCAGAGAATTATATCATATAAGTAGTGTAAATATTGTCGTAATTTGATGAAAAACATAATAAAAATTTTCATAATTCCTTCTTGGCCCGCATTTACTATTTATCATAGTAATTTTTACCATAAAGTATTTTCCGTTTATTATAAATCTATCACAAGAATTAATTTTATTAAAAATATAAATATCCTAGTTATTTAATTTTTAATTAAGAATATAAAGTTGAAACAAACATTTTATTTGCTTGTCATTTCCATTTTAATCGATAAAATTGTCTAATATTTTTTGAAGAAGCATAAATTTTGTTTCGAGCATATGATAACAGCTTCTTTTAAAATTTATAATGACAGTTTACGACGTTTAAGACTATCATGAAAAAAATATTTTTTATTAAAAATAATTGTTATTTATTAAAAAATAAATTTAGTAATTACTTCTTTAAGCATTAGATCTGATATTTTTTGTACACATGTATGTACACGTACACACATACTTTTTGTCGTTAGAAAATTTTATTTTCATTAAAAAAGGTAAGGAACTATCATAATTCAAAGAGAGAATTTAGCGTTACGCGTCGCTTGTGAGTAGTCATTGTTACTTGTTGTAACAACTCCCCCCGCGCGCCTAGCAATCTCAAGGTTTCTTCAAGCGCTAGAGAGGGGCGGCCGCCGCGGCCGGGCGCTCAACGCGCTTGCATTTGCCGGTAGGCCGGGCTAATAAGAAAATTTTACAAGTCACTAACTTGTTAACTATTGCGAAAATGGAAAAACGGTAAGGACTTTTCTGTTCAGTTTCATGCGCTCTACCTGCTCATAAAAATCCCATAAAAAAATACCAGACACTCTGTATATATATATAAGAAACTATCATTATATTTACCCTTCCCCTCTAAATTTAATATTTTTTAATAAAGTGAGAAAAATTGGTAAAAAAGTTAATTAAAAAAATATATATAGCGATGGTAAAAATTTTGAAAAAAAATTTTTTAATCAGTTTCTGGAAGGAAAAAAGTTCCTCTTTACGAAAAAAGTCTGATCAATGTAGAATGAAAGCAGATATCCAATTTGAGCATATGAAAATTGGAATTTTTCGAGAATGCGAGAATAGCGTTGTAAAATAGGGAAACATCAATAAATTAACAATTTTTTTTAGCTTAAAGTTTCAACAATTTATTATTTAATACATAGTAAAAATACAAAATTTTGTTATAAAAATAGAAAAAGAACAGTTTAAAAGCAGTGACAGCAATTTAAACGATGATCATCGCCAAGAGATTTGTTGCATCGAGCACAACATTGATTGGTCTTTTATTATTTTTATGTAAACAATAAAAACATCTTTTTCTTTTTTTAATTTATTAATTATTTTGTTATTTTGTTAATGTCTAATCTTCCTAATATTTTCCGAATGCTAAATTTTATTGGTCTGCTTAAAGTATTCTGGATTTCTAACCTCCATTATAGATGTTCAATTTAAAATATATACATAATTATGTTATAAAATGCATGTACGTGTCCAAAAATACTTAATTTAAAAAAATGTTTTTTTCGAAAACGTCATTTTTACTTTTACGTAATCCCTACCTATGGGTCGAAAACGTTCTATTCGAATTTTACCTGGCTAGCGTTTGGAGTAGAACAAACGGACCGGGCTGGCCTTGTGCACTGAAGACCCTTCTCTCCCCCAAAGTTTTTTTTAGTACAACTTTGATAGCGCTAGCATCGCGGTTGTACGAAAAATTAAGGATAGTAGTTTTAAACATGACGAAAACAACCCATAGGTAGGGATTGAGGGTTAAATATTAATACATTACTTCTAACCGACCGTAATATGTTAAACATATCAATGAGTTGTAAATCGCCTATAACGGTCAAATATTGGATCTTACTAATAGATATAATTCTATTATTAAATTTAATTTTCTTAGCTTCATTTTAAACTGCGCGCCGACAGAATTCGTCAGACTTAAGACACAGTTAATAAGTTAAATTTCAATACTCGAGAGCATCTTAAAATCCCCCCTTCCTATCTTCCCCGAAAAATTATGCTTAAACCTTCTACTTTATGATGAAATTATAAAATATGATATTTATAAACTTTATATAAATAAATTTTAGTAATAAACTCTTGAAAAAATTATTTTACTTTTAAAAATTCATAACTTTGCGAAAAAACAATAAAATTTAATTAACCGAATCTTAAATTAAAACTTAAGGGTGTATCGGACATACAATCTTAGACAAAAGTGCATGAAATTTGAAATACTTAAATATCTACGCCTAACGCATATAACGTAAATCTAGATGTAAGAAACTTGAACGATAGTTGGAGTCTTATTTTTACTCTTACAAAGGTATTTTTTACGTATTTGCGATTTTTTTCACTTATGAGTTTAAACTTCTGACAGTGAAAATGCACAATTATCTTAAGTTATATATATATTTTTTTTTTTAAATATTGCAATATATAATAATTTAACACAACTAAAATCTTAAGTTTTTATTTTGGAAATATTATTTTTTCGAGGTATCATAGGCGTTTTGGGAAATAAATACACATATTTTTTAATTAAAAAAATGTTTTTTAATGAAAATAATGTATCATTTACACATATTTGTATGAAAAAGGTACAATGAATGATTACTTATTTACACGGATTGAGTATAGAATGTTTCGATATTCTTCACATAGCGGTAGCTGACATTTTTTACAACGGACAGTTTTTCTGTCTGTTTTTTAGACATTTGCCATATATCTTCCTTTTTTGCATTCGATCACTTAATGTTTTTTTTTATGTTTAATGTTTTTTGCCATTTTCTGATAAAAATAATGGTAATATGAGACTATACATGTTTCCATGTACTATTTCAAGTACAAAAACATGAAAATTATAGAGCTTAACTGAGTTCAAAAATTCACGCTGTGAGGTGCAACCAGTAACTGAAAAGGAGGATCAATTTGACTCAACGTTAACTTTAATTTTTTATTAAGGCGGACTGAAGTCGACTGGCAACTCATAACTTTGCCTAAGGACTTTCCCCTACACTCCCTACAGTACAAGTTATTAAAGAGGAGATAGGACCTGATTTCAAAACAGCTAACTGTTGAAATTTTTGCCTGGATTAGATTTACCTTTCCTCCCTCTTTTCAGTAGTTCTTTGCTTGGTTTCAAGACAGCTAATGGTTGAAATTTTGGCCTGGATTAAATTTAACTCTCCCCCCTTTTCAGTAGTCAGATTGATAAAATATATAAAAAAAAATATACATATATATAGAGCGTTCTTTGTGAAAACAGTCTTGCACGTTTTATTTTTTGAGATAAATAAATGTTTAAGTGCTAAAAATTTTTGTTGATTTTTCTACTTTTGAATGCCGTGTGACAAATTTGGAAATGCAAAATGGTGGACTCAAAATGGCGGCCAAAACAAAGAAAGAAGCCATTATTTATAATATAAAATAACATTTGCACATTATTTGACTTTAAAAAGAACCGATTCAGATGTGTTCTGACTTTAGGCAGTGTTGTTAACCCTTAAAATACACTCTGGGTTAAAATAACTTGAAAAGAAATTTTTTTAATTAAAATTAAAATTAAAATTTATTGATATTTATTTTGAAACAATTGGATTAATCTTAATCTTGAATGTTTAAAAAATACACTTAACTTTTAATTCAAAATAATTTATTTTTTTGTCACAGTAACCATTGAAAGTAGCTTTGAATCATTTTAACCCAGTATGTATTATACCTGTATCTTATACAGAAAGTGTGTATTTTAAGAGTTAAAAATAGCATAATTTTTTTAATCTATAGCTCATAAGATATAGTATTTTATATTCCATAAAATGAAAAAATATTTTGTTTATAACAACTTTGCTCTGAGGTTACCACATATACTATAAGATCACGGATTTGTGATTGATTCTGTCACTAAGGTACTTATAAAAAGGTATACTAATAATAAAGTAAAGTAAAATGGTGGCATATTGATATAAGTAATAAGTATATACGTTATGTAACCTTAAAGCAGAGTTGTTAAAAATAAAATTTTTTTTTATTTTATGGAATATGAAATACTATATCTTATAGACTACAGATTAGAAAAATTATGCTATTTTAACTCTTAAAATACACTTCCTGTATAAGATTGATATAGTACATACTAGGTTAAAATGATTCAAAGCTACTTTCAATGGTTACTGCGACGAAAAAATAAATTATTTCGAATTAAAAGTTAAGTGTATTTTTTAAACATTTAAGATTAAGGTTAATCTAATTGTTTCAAAATGGATATCAATAAATTTTAATTTTATAAATTTCTTTTTAGGTTATTTTAATTTTGTTATGGAATATGAAATACTACACCTTGTAAGTTACACATTAGAAAAATTAGGCTTTTATCTCCAAATCCTCCAAAGCCATTTTTAATGATTACTGTGACGAAAAAATAAATTATTTTAAAAATTAGGTGAATTTTTTAAACATTTAAGATTAAGGTTAATCCAATTGTTTTAAAATAGATATAATTAAATTTTAATTTTAATTTTATAAATTTCTTTTTAGGTTATTTTAATCTAGAGTGTATTTTAAGGGTTAACAACACTGCCTAAAATCAGGATACATCTGAATCTACCCTTTTCAGGGTCAAATAATGTGCAAATGTTATTTTATATTATAAATAATGGCTTTTTTCTTTGTTTTGGCCGCCATTTTGGATCTGCTATTTTGCATTTTCAAATTTAAACACACGCATTCAAAAGTAGAAGGATCAACGAAAATTTTCAGCATTTAAACATTTATTTATCTTAAAAATAAAATGTGCAGGGGGGGGGGCCGTTTTTACAAAGAACGCCCCATATATATAAAGAAAAAAATGTATTTATTTAAAACATATTTATGTAAGAAAAAAATACTAAAGAACCAAAAGGCATTGAAACGGATACAGTAAGGTTCAGATATATAGCGCTATATACGTATTTCTGAAAAATGCATTTTCAGAATACAACTTTATCTTATATAGTTTAATTTGTCGTTAAATATGCTTTAAGTTTTGCTAAGACAAGTATTAAAATTTTTAAGAATTGGAGGAAAGAGGATTTCAAAAAATATTATACTCTTTTACAAAATCTGATTACCTTTTTAGTACATTAAAAATTTTATTAGAAACTTTTTATATTTCTTACTGTTTTGACGATATTAAGACGGTATTAAGATGTGTAAAAATTACTCAGAAACATAAAAGCTACTTTTTCTCAAGAAAATGTTTAACTCCTCTTAGACACGTATAAAAAAATACGTACTTCTTATTTTGGCCTAGACTACAATATATTCAAATTCATCAAAATCGAAATGTAACATTTGAGTAGGTTTACTTGTTAGACATGATATGTGACAGATGAATGAGTGAATTTTATAGACGGATAGAGTTTTTTCTTAAAATTTATCTTTAAAATTATAATAGTCATGAAACGACATAAATTTCTAAAAATTTTAATAGATAGATAAATAAAATTTATTTCGTACTCCTCTAGGGGTTGACGTACGGAATAACATTTTTACAGGGACTACCATACCCGTTACAACTCCTCACTTCTCCGTCCTTAATTACAATACACTTTCATTACAATATACATACTCCCAATATTTACAACCTCTTTTAATCTTCCTCGCACCTTAACCATTGTGCAGCCTAACAAACGTTTACCCACCCTCCCCTCCATGTCTCTCCACAAGCCAACCACCTTTTTCCTCCTCTTCCCCTCTTGTTCCTCTGCCTCTCCTAACATCCATCTCCTCCTATCCTTCCTGCCCTTTTCAAGCATCTCCTTCTGTCTCTTAACTCTCCCCCATCTTCTTTACTCACTCTCACGCTTTTCTCTCGCATCATCCTTCTTCTCTCCTCCCATTGATCTTCTCCGCTACCACTGCCTTCCTTCTGTTTGTCCGGTCCTTTACACTCGGAATCTTACTTCCATATTCCACCTTTGTCTTGTCTCTCTGTGTCCTTTTCCATTCGACCTCCTTCTCATCTCTTTTCCTCTCCGGCACCTCCTTTGACCTCTATTCTCTCTCTCCTCCACCTCCTCTGTTCACCTCTTCACACATTCCCCTCACCAATCCTGTCAGCTTCTTCATCACCTCTCTTCTCTCTTCATCCTCCTTACTCACTCTCGCGCTCTCCTCTTGCATCATCCTACTTCTCTTCTCCCTGCCTCTATTGATCTTCTCCGCTGCCACTGCCTTCCTCCTGTCTGTTCGCTCCTTTGCACTCTCCATCTTCTTACTTTCATATTTCACCTCCGTCTTTTCCATCTGCCTCCTCTGTTCGACCTTCTTCTCATCTCTCTTCTTCTCCAGCACCTCCTCTGACATCTCTCCTCTCTCTCTCTTCTACTTTCTCTGTTCACCTCTTTATACATTCCTCTCATTAATCTTGTCAGCTCTTCCGTTACCTCTCTTGGTCCTCTCATCTCTCTCTTTATTGTCCTCAGCTCCTCCGTCTTCTCATCCCTCTCTTTATCTCCTTTAGCTCCTTGCTCTTGCTCACTCGGCTTGTTTACCGAACTTTTCTGGCGGATGCCAGAACTTTACATGCATGTAAAGCACGTAAGCGTTCCCAAAACACGCTGCCGCCGTCCCTCTCTTAGTATTGCCACCTTAGTATACACCAACCATTGACCGTCCGTCTCTCTCGCCATTGGTCACCACTTCGCTTCCATCTTGTATCGATACATCATTCCCACGATCCAACTTTACCCTTTCGCCATCTACTGTCTCCACTGTCTCCATCAATCATACTCCAACTTCCTTCTCTTCTCCATATACCTCTATTGCTCTCTCTCACTATTCTCTCTCCTCGATCTCAACCGTCGGGCGTTGCACCATTTTCTGCTTTATCCTCGCTCCGGCTCTGAATTTTTACACCTTCACTGCTCCTCCTCTTTTTTCTACTATTTCCCTCCAATTCTACCTGTATCCCTCGACTTTATTATAATTATCCACCTCTTAGCACTCCTCTACTCCTCCATCCTGCACTTTTGATCTCAAATTTTGGAGCCCACAATCTCACCTCCGCATACTTATGACGCCATCTTTTCCTCTAAAAATTTTAATAAAACTTAGTAAAATTTTAATAAATGTTAATTAAACTTTAATATTTAAAAAATCACATAAAACTTTATAATATCAAATAGTTTTTAGCATTTTTCGATGTTTTCTAAGTTAATAAAAGTATAATAAAACTTTTTGAAACTTATGTTGTTCTTTGATTTTAAAGATAAATTTTAAGAAAAATTTTTTTTATTTTAAATAGATAAGTTTAAAATAAAGATCTTTCCATCGTTAATATGTCACAATATTAGTAGTTTTATAGTTTATTTTAATAGTATATCAATTTAATACATATGTTATAAATTTATCGATAATTTCTGTATTTTGTATTTTTACTTCTTATTTTATACTTAAGTTTTATACTTTTTCTGTTTTGTTACATTTAAAACAGAAAAGAAATATTTATTTCTGTATAAGTTTAGTCAAAGGTTAGCTAATTTATTATAAAATCTGATATAAAGTTTTTTTTTTATTAATAGAAAGGCCCGATTTTGGTTCATTAAAAAATTTTTTTTTAACTATCGTAAATGATTTCTTATGACTTATTGGCCATATTTGAGGAGTTTTTAGGTGAAACAAACATGTAATTAAGATGAAATAACCTAATAATAGTTTTATTGTCACAATTTTGAATTTACATTTCCTGAAATACTAATTTTAGAATTTTTATCTATCTTTTAACAAGATACAAGTATTTATAAACCTATAAAATTATAAAGTGATTACAAGTGGACAATAAATGTTAGATGAATGTTGTTAGATAAATCACTATTTTGGGTAGCTCAAATAATACTATAGGATATCAAGCTACGAGCATACAGAAATACATAGTATTGGGATTATGACACTTTCAAAATAGTACTGTTATTGGGTCATAAAATATGGATTTATTCTTTAGAGATTAATTGTCATCAATAAAATAATAAATACCACAAACACCATATCATCATAACTCCATTATCTTATAGCCAAAAAAGTCTTAACTCTCTAATGCCATAAAAAGATATTAATTTATTACAGAGAATCTATCAATTATTGAGAGATTCTCTGTAATAAGTTAATTAATATTTATTATCTTAATATCTTTTACGGCATTATGTTATAGGGTTAAGACTTTTTTGGCTATAAGATAATAGAGTTATGGTGTTTATGGAGTCCGGCGTTTATATATATATGTGTATATTTATATCCCATAACTTATTACAAAGAATCCGTTGATTAATGAAAGTTAATCTGTAAAGAATAAATCTATATTTTACGATTACCCAATAATAGTACTATTTTGAAACTATTATAACGCCAATACTATGTAGCTCTGTATGCTCGAGCTTGATATCCTATAATACCGCTTGAGCCAATTGAGATCCAATAGTGATTTATATAACAACATTCATCTAACATTTATTGTCCACTTATAATCATTTTACGGTTTTATAGATAAAAACTTGTATTTTGTTAAAAGATAGGTAAAAATTTCAAAATTAGTATCTTAGGAAACGTAAGTTCAAAATTGTCACAATAAAACTATTGTGCGATTTCTAAGTCATAGTTAGATAGATAGACATTTATTATATACTGCGTCCCCTCGGGGTTTGCAGTCTCTCCAAAATATACATATCTTCTACACATAGGATCTCATTATTCCTACACGCCCTGGCTATCTGCAGCCTCACAACTAACACCTCCCTCCCCTTTTCGACCCTCTATCACCACTTTTCCTATACCACGTCCCACTACATATCATCATATCTACATCCCGTATATCCATATATCCCCCTTATCAATCTCTTCGCGACCTAGTCACATGCGACCTTGCAATAAACATCTCTCTCTCCTCTCTACTTATATCTTTTTTCCTCGAACTATCTTTTACCTCCTCAGTCTCTCCTTCCGTTCTAGCCTCTGCCTGTCCGTCTTCTTCGCTCCTACCCACCTTTTCTCCATCTTCTTACCCATCTTCCCGTACTGGCCTCTTACATCCTTTTCCTCTCTCTAATCCCTGTCACACGATTTGGTATCCTTCTTCCTCCCTATCCTCGCTTCTAACCTAACTTCTCCTTTTTACCGCCTTTCTTCCTTTTCTGACCTCCTTAGTCCGCATCCTTCGTGCTCTCCTTCTCTCTTCCACCTCTCTTCTCGCCTCTCTCTTCTCCCTTTTTTTACCTTTTGCCATCCTGTCACCTATTTATATATAAAATCAAACTGATAAATGTATATCAGGCCATACAATATTCTCCCTCTTCTCCTATCTCATCCTCCCCTCAACTCTTTTCCTCTTGTCTCTTCTTCCTGTTTACCTGCTTCTCTTCTCTCTGTCCATCTTCTCCGCTTCCCTCTTCTTCCTGGTCCTCCTCTGCTCCTCTTCCCACTTTTCCTCTTCCTCCTTCTCAACCAAGCTCCACCATTCTTCTATCCGCTTGCTTTCCTCTTCCTTGTTTTCCCCCTTATCCTTCCTCTCCTCCTTTTCGTTTTCCGTTTGCCCCTTCCATCCTTTTTCTCTCTTCCGCCACCTTCTCCATCTTCTCTTTCGATCTCCTTGCTCCTATCCTCCCGTTCACCTGCCTTTCCCATTCCTCGCTTGTCTCTTCTCCATCCTCCGTGCTTATTGGGCTCGTTGGCTCTCTCCCTCTCTTCTTCTTTATCTTGTCACTCTTTCTCTCTATCTTCTTCTTGTGTTCTTTCCCGTTTCTCTTCTCTCCTTCTGACAGCTCCTTCTATTCTTCCTGCTGCTTTCTACCTTTTTCTTCTCTTCCTATTTTCTCTCCCTCCGACTGAGCCTCTGCTCCGTTTTCACTCTGCAGCTTCTTCATCCCACTCTTCTTCTTACTTTCTTTCTCTTCCTCCCCTTTTACCAGTCTCCCGTGATCTTTCTGCCCTCTCACCTGCCTCCTGCCTCCAACATAACCTCACTTCCTTCTTTGGCTGGGTTCGGGGAGACGCTATTAGCGCTACAAGTATCCTTGTTACTTAGTGAATGTCGAAGAAAGATAGAGCACACTTACAGCGTGCTCTCCGAACCCAACCTTTCTTTTCTCTCCTTCCATGTCCCATCTCCTCCATATTTCCACCAACTTCTCTACTCCTCTTCTTATCTTCTTCAGCTCCTTCACTATCTTCTCCATCACTCGTATTTCTTTCCTCATTAACTATTCTCTCTCTCACTTTCTATCTCTTTCCGCTTGTCACGCTTCTCTTGGCGTCCACGCGTATGGAAACTTAAGCGTTCCCAAATCCGCTACCACCGTTCCCACTTCTTATTGGCACACTCTTGCTCCTGTCACTCAATTTCCGTCCTCCTGCTTTCCAATCCACCAATCTTCTTCCTGCTCCGTGTTTTCCACCAATCATTGCCTCTCGCCTCGTCGATCGATGGATCGAACTATCGCCCATCCTGACTAAAGACCTATAATCAAAGATGCGCCAATGGCCCCCCACCATGACTGCTATCCACCATCTTGTACCCATACGGAGACTGGATGGGGACTGGGGCTGGGGTCTGGAGTAGTGGAGATAGTAAACAATGCGAGCCTGCTCCAAGTTGTACGCAGCCATATAACAGATGCAAATTTAATTTTTCTTGTTCTTCCTGAGTGTACCGTCAAAATATAGTGACCCTCGAGAGTGCAGAGATTGAATTACCTTATAATTTCTGACACATATTCCTTTAACCTATACTGCTCAACACAGAGCACTCTCCTCTCTTCCTCGCCCAGCGTGGGTACGCAATGGCGGATAAACCATGTGATTCAAGTGACCAATCAAAATTGTGTTCGCCATTGGCGAATCTTTGATTATAGGTCTTTAATCCTGACCTCTCCTACCTCCTGTCATGCCATCTGCCTACTCCTCCGCTCACTCTCTCTACCTCTAATGCCTCTCTCCGTCTCATACATTTTCTGCTCTCTTTTTCTCCGTCTTTGTCCGCTTATGCGCGCTATCACCTCTCTGAAAAAACTGCTATCTCATCCGCCGGCACTTATTCCGATCTTTCAACACCTCCCCTGCCTCTCCATCTTCCTCCCCCCGCTTTCCTCCAATGTCCGAACCTCTACTTCATCTCCTCAACCTCCTCCACTCATTTTCACCTCCTCCATCACCTCTTTCACTATTTACTACCACAAAATAACCAAAGCACTTCTCCTGCCCATCCATCACCGTCCGCCATCTTCAATTTGTCTTATGCGATTTTTAAGTCATTTAACCTTAATTACATGTTTGTTTCACCTAAAAACTTTCTTAAATATGTTCAACAAGTTGTAAGAAATTATTTGCATAGATTAGAAAGAAATTTAAAGTAGATCAAAATAGAGCCTTATTGACACTCCTCTTTTGTACATTTTGTATATCAATTTTATAATTTTAGAATTTTTTTGAACTTAAATGTGCAGTTATAATATAAAAAAATATGTTTTATGATATTATTTATAATATTAATAAAATGTTTTAAATATTTTGTTCTTGTAATTTGATCATATTGACATATTAACGATCATATTTTTATGCATATTAATGTATGGAGATGACTATTTTATTTATAAATGAATTAGACCTGTACGAATGAAAATTTTAGGAATAATTTAAAATAAAATATGGTATATGTTTGCATGCAGCTTGTACACATAAGATTTTTGTTTTAATTTAATAATTTCTAATTAAAATTAGACATTTTTTTGTTAAAAAAATCTATAAATTTAGTGGAAGAAAATTAATATAATTAGCAACATTTAAGTATTTCAGCATTACATTATATAATCGTTTATTTGTTGTAACAATACAATTGAAAAAAAAAACGTTTTTTAAAAAATTTTTATGAAAATACATTGAATGAAAAATTAAGGAATATTACTTTTATTTGTCTACGATCATTACGTAATCATATCAGAATCATTTAACCTTTTCGTGCCTGGTTTTTTTGTGCTTACTGTTTTCATATGATTCACATATTACTATTTGTCGGGTCACTGATTACAAATCCGCAGTTAAAATTTCAAAATTCCACTAATTTTCAAAGTTAAAAAAAATTTTTAATTTAAAAAAATTCAAAAATTCAAAAAATTTTACGAAATATGAATAAAAGTAAAGATCTAAGAAATGTATGATTTCAATAAAATTCAAGCAACATTAACATATTTGTCGATTTTGAAATTTTGACAATATTTTACTTTTTTTATTCACTATTTTGAATTTTAAAATTTTGATTACGAATTTTTAATCAGCAACCTTGAAACTCCAAAAAATTAATTTTAGTCTAATTGAACCAAATTTTACTTTTTTGACATTATATTGGATTCGCCATTTTCAATCTTAAAATTTTTACTATAGATTTGTAATCAGCGATTCCAAAAACTTCAAAGAAATAAGTTTCAGTCTAATTGAACAAAATTTTAGAACAATATGTATGTTTCTTTTTTACCCTATTTTACTGATATTTAAGGGAGTGCATACATGAAGAGATGAAAGCTACAAGGTTGCTAATATTTTTCTTTAATAGTTCTTGACATAATCTTTAAAATAAGCCCAGATAGAGGTCGTTATCTTTTTTCTGACGAAAGATATGAATTTTTGAAGTTCTATAACGTATATGTCCTATCAGGCACGAAAGGGCTAAAGAGATTTCCAGTCTTTTCACGTAATATAAAGACTTTTAAATTTTGAAAATAAGTTCGATTACGTAGATATTCCTAAATTTTTTTACATTGTTGACTATAATTTTCTTGAAATAACTTTCAAAAATAATACTGAAAATTTTTGAGTGATTTAACCGCAAACAAAATTTTCATAAAAATTTTTAAAAAACTACAAAAAGGCAATAGAATTGAAACATTTTCGAATTAAAAAAATTAGGTTTTATAAACTATGTATATTATTTCTTTTACAAGAGTATGAAATATTTATGAATTATAGAATTCTCTTTAAATAATAACGACGTTACATTAGTAAAAATGTGACAATATTAATTGTTACTACATTTGAATTATTATAAAAATATGTTTTTTTATAATAAATTATTATTTATATTGCTTAAAAACTATGTTATTTGGAAAAGGATAGTATCAAAAATGTTTGTGTTAAAAAGTATATAAATGAAAAATTAAGTGACTTTTCTTTTAAACTGTAGAACCTCCTTAAAAATGATATTACAATAAATATTACAAATTTTTATTCTGAATGTACAAATTTAAAAACTTAATTTTTTTAATTACGTAGTTGTTGCAACGGAATAGATAATATGTATAACATAATGTACAACATACAATACATACACACGTTATACACAGAGGCAGCTAAAATGTTAAATATATTTATTATTTTTTTAACTTAAGCACGTAGGAAAATGTGTTTTAACCGAAAGTTTAAAAGAATAAAATATTTATTATAAACTAAAGGCGACACAGATACGCGCTTTTACGCGCGCTGTTTAGTTTATGCTTTTTACTCTATAAAATTAAATTGTAATTATAACCATTTGTACAAATTATTATTTACTACTCTGCGATGACAGCCACTCACGAAATTAGTGCAGCAAGAGAACTAATTAGCCTCGCGGAAAAACAATGACAACATTTCGATAGACTTGACTTTATCTCTTTTTCAAGAATGAAAAACTTTCATAAACCTACACTAGAGAGTCTATGAAAATTTAAACGTAATTTTTAAAAACTAAAATTATTCAAATGTTTGAGATCTAGTTTTGTTAATTAGAATTTCTAGTTGTAGAATGTCTACATAAAAAGTGTTTTAAAGAATTGAAAATATATAAAAAAAAATATAAGGAAGAACTTTTGAAAGTTAGGAAAAAATCTTGTTTGTGATTTTTTAAAATATGATTTTGAACAACTTTAAAATACAGTTTTGTTAAGGGTACATTCTAGTGTAACTGCACCAAAAATAAGATCTTTTTTGGAATTTTTTTAAAGTAAACTATAAAATATACAATTTTAATTTTTCACACACTTATTACACACATGTCAAGATATGAAAAAAATTTTTACAGCAATATTTTATTCAGGGTTCTAAATAATGCATTACTTTTTGTAATGCATTACGGTTTCATTAAAAAATATGTTTTTAATAACTAATGCGAAGATCTTTAATTACGCATTACTTTCTTAATAAGTAATGCGATTTTTTTTATTATACACTACTTTTTTAATAAGTAATGTGATTTTTTTTATTACGCATTACTTTTTTAATAAGTAATGCGTTTTTTTTATTATGCATTACTTTTTTAATAAGTAATACGATTTTTTTATTACGTATTACTTTTGAAATAAGTAATGCGATTTTTTTCATTACTTTTGAAATAAATAATACAAATTTTTTTCATTACGCATTACTTTTAAAATAAGTAATGCGATTTTTTCATTACGCATTACTTTTGAAATAAGTAATGCAATTTTTTTCATTACGCATTACTTTTGAAATAATTAATGAGTAAAGAAATAATTATTTATTAAAAAATTAATAACTAATGCATTATTTTTTAATTTGCATTTTTATTACCCTAATTTTATTCTAAAATTTCAAAATATTAGTTGAGAGGCGCAGCGTTGAAAAAATGAGATGATCAAATTGGTTGACACGATATTTCAAGAACCAATAGCCTGAAATGAAAAAACCAATTTTTTTCTTAAAGTTTATTTGGGTGGTTATCGCGTAATGTAGAATTATTGAAAAATATTGAAAATTCGCGAATTGACACATTTTTAGAAAATAATACGAAAAAACACTTTTTTTTGCTCAAAAAAGTTTGATAAAAAATTTAATTTTTAGTCAAACCTGTTTATTCTAGAATATGCGATAGGGAGTCAATCTACGAATGCAACATCGCAAGAATTTTTTAAATCAATTAGTTTTCTCGAAATCGTGTCAACCGCCCCAAAAAGCAATAATTCGAGAAAAATGCGTTTAAAGGTTTTTTTTTTTTTTTTTTTTTTTTTTTTTTTTTTAAATATAAAATGATAATTAAACTATTTACCGTTAATCAGCGATTTCTGGTCCATAAAGTAAGTCTCATTGTTGTTTTGAGTGTTTCTTCTTAAGTAGAGCTTTAATAAATTATCGTTTTGCCCCTTAGCCTCTTAATAAATTTAATTACTTTTTCACTCCTTTACCTGTACTTTGAGCGCCACTCGACTTTTGGCTGTGGAATCGTTAATTCTTTGAATTTCTGTCTAAATTTTTGATAGTGTATTCTTGAAATGTTATACAATCAAAATATGTAATTTTAAAAAATTGATTTTTTTTTTCAATTTTACACTAGAATATCCTTAGGGAGTACTCTTAAGGAACTACTTTAGATTTAAGAAAAAAAGAATACATTGTGATATTTTTTTAAAAAGTATAATTATTTGATATTTTGAAAATCAGCGATTTTCAAACAAGATTTGCTATGTACGTTATTTTTCGAATATATAATTAAATAGAAAACGAAATAAGGATATATATACATACATATATAAAAACATATTTATTAATGAATAAAAATTATTAAAAACATTTAAGACGGATCAGCTGAACAAACGTTTGCGGTATGGCTAACACACATAGTACATTGACATTTTTAACAAAAGGACATTGTTTTGTGGTCTTACTTTTTAATGCAAAAAGCACATTGCTTTTATTTTTATCATAATCTGTTTTTTCACATTGCAATGTTTCTAAAATGCTCTGTACCGCGAGTGTCTTATCTTGTCGCGCTATCTGAAATTAATTAAAAAATAGAATTTACATTAAAAACACAACTCAAGAATATATTTAGTAACATAAATTGATAATAAGTACTTATATTTTCTCATTTTTACTTTAAAATCATGTATTTCAAAAACGGAAACTTTGGTCAATTCCATCTAAACAAGAGTTCTTCCAGCTCATATTTGTACGAATATTAATATAATAATACATAAAATTTTATAATTTTGAACAATAATGTTAATTACTTATGAGAAAATCCACTTAACTGTAAAATTTTATTTTTTAAATTTGTAGAAAGGAAATTATTAACACGCGCTGGGGTTTCTGAGACTCCACGTAAAATTTTACGTCTTTTACGTTCGGTTGCTACGAACAACAATTGAAGCCGACAACTGTACGAGGTTGTAGTATAATCGCCAAACATTCTCTCTTGGATCTCAGATGGCAATGTAGAATAAAAGACAAAAAAGGGAAAATCAATCTGGAATCATTTCGTCACGCATGTGCGTGTTTTAGGATTAATATGCTTTTTTAGAGATATTTATTGTTATCAAAAGCGCATCGAAATTACTTTAAATTTTTAAAATAAGAACATATATTTTTTATTATATATTGTTTTAACTAATATTGAGACATTTTCAAAACGATATGATTCAATCTTGTTCATGAAAATCTTCCTGAGTTATGAACCATGGAAGTTACAATACCACCGACATTTGCATTATCCAAGGTATGCCACGTAAAAAGATTTACACAATCGAGTTTATATTTGTATGAGTATGCGTGCGTAATATTTCCATTATTACAAAATAAGCTTTATATACACTACTAAAAAAAAATGGAACACTTTTGGTGTACAAATATTTTGGACTATTTCAAACCACTAAAAATTATCATAGAAACAAAATTCAAAAAAAGATTTTAAAGCTTTCTGAAAAATGTAAGGTTGACTTCATAACATGGTCAAAAAAGTGTAAAAAAATTAATGAAAAAGCGATTTAAGCAATTTCGGCAATTCCAAGAATGATAACCACATGGAATAAAAATATTTCATTCCATGTTAGTGTTTATTACTGAAAAGTAATCGTACTATAAAATTTTACTTTAGCGGATGTTATTGAATCTTTTTTCACAATATATTGAATTAAATAAAAATTGTAAAATATGCTATTTTCTACGTAATCTTCGAATGCGATTTGTTGTTAGAAAAATCTATGAAAAAAGTAATGCCAGCATTTGAAAGTACAAACTTTCAGCTTTTCATCACTTTTTGCGGAGCGCTGTACATTGATCTGTTCACGAGTAATAAGCGATGTGTTGTGTTTCTTGATCTCGAGACACGGTATCGGGGAACGCTGCCGTAAACTCCTCGGGTCAGGAGTTTACGGCAGCGTTCCCCGATACCGTGTCTCGAGATCAAGGAACACAACACATCGCTTATTATTCGTAAACAGATCAATGTAGCGCTCCGCAAAAAGCGATGAAAGATAACGCCGATTAACAATATATATTTCTCTCTACTGAGTTACACTAATTTGTTACTTAATAAACCCGTGACAAAGATATAATGTCGAGCGACACAGGTTCATCGCTGTATGATACACAAGTAAGCCCGCTCGTTATTTTTACGGTGTTTATATACACCGATTTTTGGCGTATAACCGGGGAGGATACTTTCGCGGTCACTGGACTTCGGTCAGTGCACTTGCTTAGTCAGCAATTGCTGGCTACGCAGATTCCACTCAAAATTAGGAGATTTTGGGTGTTGTTTATTTTGCAACCGGGTGCATTGCCCGGTGCGACGCCCGGTATGTATACCGGGCGGTGTTGCATGCGCGAGGTGTCACTTGACATCTTTATCGCTTGCGACATTCTTGATGTGAATGCACCACACTCACAACAGATTAAAGTAAAAATGACCATTTTTTTCTTAAAATCTCAATAAGTCGATCAAAAAAAAATCTCAGCAACCACTCAAAATAAAGAGAAAAGATCCAGCTAAAATGCAAATAACAGAAATTTTTTATGAATTTTTACGCCATATGCAGCGCAGTAAGTTAAATAAAAAATTTTTATTTTAACGGATCAAGCTTTCTCATTGTACCATGTTTGTAGAAAAAAGAATTAAAATCGGTAAAAAGAATTTGAAAGAAGAAAGTTTTAAAAGGCTTTTTTTAATTTTGTTTCTACGAAGATTTTTGCTGAGTTTTAGTGGTTTGAAAATAGGACAAATCTTTGGTATACGAAAAATGTTTTTGTGTGCGTGCGTGCGTGCGTGCGTGCGTGCGTGCGTGCGTGCGTGTGCATACGCGCGTGTAGCCACGGTGTGGTTAAGGTGTAGAAATGTACGGTGAACATTATTTTGTGTCCATTTGCAACGTGTCCATCTGCACTGTGTCCAATTGTACTGTGTCCAAATGAAGGCCACTATACCTAGGGTTAAATGTATAATATTTTACTCTGGCGGTAATTTCAATGAAACCAAAAAAACGAACATTCTTTGGTTCTCGATGTCATCCAGTGTCATCTCGATGTTATCTTTATTCTCTAAGTAAAATTATTTTCTTTAAAATGACCTGTGTACGATTTTTTGTCATCTCACAGGTATTCATCAAACTTGAGACTTGGTGAAACGATTATATAACTCTTGTACATTAATCTTAGCGCTAATTATTTTTATAATTGATTCCTGTTGCAGTGGTAAACAAATTCCTTTACCATTAAGTTTCCATACGTGCCGGCTCATGCGTCTACTCCCTACACTCATTGGAAATAGTTAACTTGTTACACAAAGTATTATTTTGTTACATTATTACAACATATTGATTTCCCACGGAAGTTTTCTCACACAAATAATTCATTATTTTACCATTTTTGTTCCCCCAATAAATGGTGTGAGCCATGTAGAAATACTTTTCTGCACAACTTTTATTCACGTTTATTTATTTTTTTTTTTTTTTAATCTTTGTTATTGCACGTCGTTTTACTTGCATGCGCGTCATCTTACAATACGCAATACAGTAACTTGCAGAATTACCGATGCTTCGTTGCTTTTGCGAACCTAAGGGTTGCAGCACAGACTTCCGTAAAGCATAAGAGAATTAATCAATCAGAGGTTTTTATTTCTATCCTGGAGAAAGAAATAGACGACTTTGATTAATTCTGATTGATCGATTTTTTTATGCGTTAAACATAAGTCTGTGCTCTTGCCCTTGGCTAATCAGTAATTCTGCGAAAGTTATTGTATGCATATCACAAGATACTACGCATGTAACTAAGGCAGATGTGTGAAAAGTCAGCTGATCATAAGGAAAAATCACGTGATCGTGTAGAAAAGTCGTAGAGAAATACTTTTTTTCTTGACTTACACATCTATTGGGAAGACCAAAACAGTGAAATAATGGTTTACTTACGTGAGATAACTGGTCTGTGGAAATTTGGTGACTTTCCAAACAGAAAAGGAACATAAAAGGAATGACTTTTAACGCACGGACATGTAATAAAATACAATTCAACACGTGTGTTCTATTACAGAAAAACATTGTATGTGTATTTGTTGATTCTTTGTGTAAAAATTTTAAAAGGATTATTGATTAACCCGTTAACGTCTAAACAAACGAATTTTTGCAGATTTTTGCTCAAGGAATTCATCATGTTCTAGTTCATAAAAATTTAACCCTAAGTTTTTCTTACGTAAAATTTCATGTTTTTTTAGAATCTGACGTCTTTTTCGAAAAATTAATTCCAAAATTGTTATGAACGATTTTTTCGAAAGAAAAAAAAGTAATTTTCACTGACAGATTTTTTTCAATCAACGATATTACATTGAACTGCTTGAGCTCAACCTTGGAGAATAACATTCTTGTGTCCATGAACCTCAAAATTTAAAATTAGTGACTGAGTTTTTTTAAATTCAACATGGCGCTGACCAAATAGCTATAAAGCTAAAAAATTTTACCGATTTCTTTTCTACGCGAGAAAAGGGAATAGTTGGATTAAAAATGTTTTGGTATTAATTGAATGATACTTTTACATGTTTTTTAAATTGCTAATTACAAATCCAAGATTAGATTTACAAAATTTAATATGGCAGATTCAAGATGGTGGATCACATTTGGGAAAATAAAGGTAAAATTAGCTCGAATTGTCTATGTAGGGGTTTTTGAAGTCGCTGATTACGAATCCGAGGTCAAATTTGCAAAATTCAATAGCTCATTTTCAATCAAGGGATATGGAATAGTTCCCAATAAAAGTTGTTGAAAACTGACTGTGACGTAAGTTTAATAATATTATTTTGATGTCTGTTAGCCGTCGATAATTACATCCCTGTTGACCGACACAATTATTATTTTATAAAGTGTTATTATTTTGATAAGCCTTTTTACTTCTTAATTAGTCTTTACTAGAGAGCTTCAGAGGAAAGAGTGACAAACTGATCACGTGACCGAGTCTCTCTTGACATGGTCATGAATCTCGACAATTCAAAATATCAGTATAGACAGTTATTTCTAGATTATTCAACGACTGTTTGTAATGATTTTGGATATTTTGGATACTTTAAATAATGCAAATGCTAGTAGTACAATACTATAAAATTTATAAAGTTCTTCATGAAAAACTTTTAATTATATTGTTTTCAAAACATCTGTTGATATTCATTAAAAATATGCAATAAAAATTACTGTTTAAAAAATTTAAAGTGACATTGATGTATCTTTGACAAGATCACTTGAATATTACTCTATACTCTGTACAGCAAGAGAGTATAAACGGAGCAGACGAGTTTTCGTCTAATTCGCGCAGGATTAATCTTCACTATATTGTCTTACTACTCATGCTGCTTATTAGTGCTCGCAAATAACGCAGGACCACTAAAATATCGAGTTATTGAAATACACATGGAACAGCTCGGTTATGCGTTACAAATGAATTTTTCTGCTTTTACGATGACAAAAGCCTAGAATATTGTCGGATGTTCAGAAGCATTTATCTTCCTTTATCGTTTAAAGAAAAGATAAATAATAACAAACTAATTGGCTGTTTTTCTTTCAGGAGACGAATTGACACAGGTTATCATACTCGAACACAATTGTCACAGTTAAATAAAATATGATATACAGTGTCCAATACTTAACTTAGCAATGAGATAGCCGTGGGCCCGAGCATGATGTATGATATCAGATAAGGCATTACATTTTCCTCACTCATTACTCTCTTATAGAGAGTATATTTGATTTTTCCATCGAAATGAAATAATTTTTGTTTAAAGTTTTTTATTAAAATTTTATTTAACATAAAAAAACAATTTAACATTTTAGCTACTTTTCACATAATATATACATACGCGCGCGCGCACGCACACACACAAACACGCGCGCGCGCAGCTGCAATTGTCAATATTTTACTTTATGATTAATTTATAAGATGAATTTATACATTTAATTAATTGCAAACGTATTTTTGAATGTAGCAAATTTTCTCGTTATACGTATCAACACATATATTAATTGTGTATTTAATTTTATTTTGTATTTTGATAGAAGCTGCATAGCTTTTTGAGTTTTTTTACTCGTTGAGCTGCCTTCTGGAGCACATCATCTGCAAATTAATTTGTATCTTTCTTTCTAGGATATTCCAATTTTATTTGCATTGTTGCATGAATATATTTGATTATGATTGATTTTTGTTTTTGCAACGTATTCGAGCAGCGTTAAGATATATTAAAATTAGAATTATTTAGAAAACTTAACTTTTGAAAACAAGAAATTAAGTATAAGTTAAACTTTTTTCAAACAAGTACCATTTATTTACTTGTTGGAAAAATTTAAAATTTTTTATTCATAATTTTTTATTTAAAAAGTAAGAAATAAATCTTTAAACAATAATAAACAATGCATATAAAGTAATTTTTTAAGACGTTTATATTTTTAAAAAAATTGTAAAAATGTAAAAAGTTAATATAATGAAATAGAAAATTTTCTTAATAGATAAGAATATACAAAGTTTCTCTATTTTGCAAGCTGACGCGGCTCGAATAAAATCCCATATAGCATGTAATTTTACAAAAATATTGCGATAATAGAACAAAATAGTAAAGTATAGGAATATTATCGATGTATACGCGTTTATAAATAAAATTGAAATATTATAATTGCTTTATTGCAGTTCAGCACAACTGTAGAATATATTTATAATATAAAAATATTAAAATGATTTAACTTCTCGCAATATTATATAAATATTACATAAATATTATAATAATACAATTATGTCATCGCTATTGTAATTTATTTTGAAGAACATTATAATTTTTAATTATTACAATCTCAGAATTTTACCTTATTGTCACAACTCGAGTAATTTTCATTTGTTTATATCTTCAAATGCATAAATTTTAAACTTAAAAATTACAATTTTTTAATCGCGAAACGTTAAATTTTTTAATGTGCAAAACGTAAAAATGAGTATTTTAGTTAAAATATATAATTAATGTAAATGTACAGCTTTCAATAATATTGTTACACGCGCACTCGCGGACAAGAAAGAAACACTTTTTAAACTCAAAACGGTTTTATTGAGCAATTACAAACACGTCCATTCAGACACGAGACCGAGATTCAACTCTGTTTACATCCGTTATCAAGATAGTGACAACTGACAGCGCTCTTCTAAGAAATATAAATCGATCGGCTTTCGGACAGCTGAGTCGCGATTGAGGAGTATACCGGGCGACACACGTAACAATATATAATAAAATTTTTTAAGTTGACTTTTGAAAAATTTGTAATAACTTATTGTGATTACTGAGAGTTAGTATTGCACATATTGCTGTTGTAATATTACTGCTATATGGAATTGCATAAAATTAGCATTTTTAACAGTTTTATATATAATAAGAATTAGCGGCCTACTTCAGAGTCAGCAGCCCAGAGGACAGTCGGCGGTATCCGCGTCATTCTCTTATACCTTTTCAGTAAAACGAAACTGATCAGTGACAAAAACCTGCTTCAGCCAGAACCGACGGCTAATCGAACGACGACTCCAACAAAAGCAACGACGGATGAAATCCACGTAACAATGACTCAACCAAAGCTGTCGGACTTTACGGAGGATCCCTTTCGAGATTATCGTTACGAGGACCCGTTCAACATAACAGACCCATTCGCCGACGAGACAGAGGATCTGAACGCGAATAAAAGTAAAAAGGATAAAATCCCTTCAGATCCTTTTGGCTTCGAGACGATCTGCGCATTTTCGAATAAGAACACCTCAGCTAAGGTTTTCGATAACGATTTCTCGAATATGTTTTCGCTTGCTAAAGCAAAGGCCGAAAGAAACAGCACGAACGATGGAAGCGATGTGAGCAAATTCGATGTCGATTTCGGAAAAGCGTTTTCTACTGACAACAAAAACATCCGAGACGTTGAGGCCGATTTCTGCCAGACGTTTACCAACGTCAAGGCAAGAACGGTCAATCTTGACGAAGCATTTTCAACTAAAGAAAACAACATAAAGGCTGCCGCGAGGAACGAGTTAGATGTAATCCGTACTTCAAAGTCTAATATAATTTATAATAATGAAAAACTCGCCAACCTCGGCATGTGGAACGGTAATAATATAGCTAATTTGTCGGAAGAGGAGCAATTAGCATGGGCGGAGAAGCAAAGTATTAAAACGGAGGAGGAGAGACTCAGGCGTAAGGAGAAGGAGGACGCCGAACTAGCTCTCGCGCTTGAACTAAGCAAACAGGGAAAGTCGGGAGATGTTTAGACGTTCGGGATCGGCAATGCTATACCTTTTCATTGATATTACTGTGAATCTTGTTAAATTGTATGACAGAATTTCGCATTTTACAATAATGTACATGCTTGCATTATTAGGTATTAGCGTCACGTATAAAAGCGAAGTATAAATACATATTATTATCAGATTGACAATAATGTCGAGGATATACAGAGGTTGAAGTGTCTAAAAGAAAAAGAACAGTTATTATGAATATTGTTATAGAGAATAATTTTTGATTGAACAGAACCCGTATAGCATAGAACAATCTAACAATATTGCTACAATATTGTTGAAATACTGCTAATACTATTCGAATATTACCAAACGCAACATTACTGCAATGTTGTTGTCATATTATACAAATGTATATGTAAAAATATTTTGACAATATTGTAGAAATGTTGTAAGATGCTGCAACATTGCTGGTACATTCTGTGCTATGAAAACCTTATTGAAATTTTATATTTCTAACAGTGTTTTCTAATGTTTCAACTATTTGAGAAAATTCGTTAAAAAATTTAAAAAAGAATTTTTATTTTTGTTCGTCTATTTTATTTTTGTTTTTTTATCTTAATTTTGATGATCTATTTGCGAACGCTATCGAAAATGTTATGCGCGTTAACATTGAATTACACACCTATAAATATAAACGAATGATAATAAATAAAAATAATGTATGAGAAGTTCATGTTGTAGGAGTTTATTCGATCAAAGCACAGTGACACACAGTATCATTAAACGCTATCGTTATCAATATATAAACTCCTATCGAATATTATGAGATTTCAACGATATATTCATCACTGATCGCTCAGCGTATGAAAATCTAATGGCGATTCGGTTGGGTGCACCAGTGTGCACTAGTGCGCCCTCGTTTAGTATTTCGTATTCTGTTATTTAAAATATGTACTTGTATTCAAAATGAGAAAAACTAAACTGCACTAAACGAGGTCGCACTTAGTGCGCACTGGTGCATTCAATCGAATTCGCCATAAGTCGCTTCATATCAACCTTTAATGATTTCATGTAACAGAAAAAAAAAGGAAAATATATTTGGTGAACGAGATATTGAAGTAACTTCCACGTAGACAGTACCGTCTACTGATTCAGTTTTAGAACGTTCCAAAGAATGTAATGTTCAAAAGCGTCGTATCTCTGCGCTTAAGGAAAAGACTCTTCGTATTTAATAAGGTTCGAAAAATCGAGCATAAAGGACGACGTCTATTTCAATTGCATTACCTATAGTATCGTATAATTTCGACAACGATGTTATATGTATTTCATATAATGTAAATATTAATATGACAACATACATTAAGTATTATGATAATTCTCATTACGTAAGTTTTTATTATCGTTGTAATTGTTTAGCTATACATTAGTAATACATTGTTAGTAATACATTGTATGAGACATATGCTATATAGGATACGTTCTGAAATTTACTGCCAGTACTGAAAATCTATAATAACACGAACTATAGATTCTCAGTACTGACAGTGAATTTTGAAACGCAGCCATAATATATTGTTAACAATATCAGTGCAAAAAAATTTATGTCGACATATCTATATTGTATCACACATATATTTTTTATTTAGTTCAATCACTTATGTCTGTTATGTAATTTCCATTTTATTTCGCCTTTAGATGTTATGTATGTATGTGTGTACGCGAGTATGTGTATGTACCGTAGATAGCATTAAGAAAGAATTCCACCAAATAAATGTACAATACTTTCAAATATCTGTCTTGGTTTATACACAATATATTTGGTTTTTTATTAACCCACACGGTGCATAATATTACAATAATATTGCAAAATTATTGTAATATTCTTATACAGGATACAATATGAAAGATTACGTTTATTGTAACAATTTTTCATGGCAGTAATACAATATTGCAATTACACTGCGAAATGTTGATGTATCACTGCTATTAAATTTCAGAAATAATGAAATGTTCACATTTGAGAATATTGCAATGAATTTGCAATAATATACTTAATAAGCAAGAAACATTGATCAACGTTTTTGAAACGTTATTTAGAGAAATTTCTTAACATTATAACTTAACATTTCATAAATATTTTTAAAACGTTACTTAATAATGTTGCTGTCTTAATATTATTAAAATATTTTAAAAACATTTATTAGATGTTATTTAAATGTTTTTAAACGTTATGACATAATGTTTGATAAATACAATTTTTAAAATATTACTCAATAGTATTGCTGTCCTAATATTATTAAAATATTTAAAAAACATTAATGTATTTTTTAAATGTTATCAAACGTTGTGACATAACGTTTGATAAATATCTTTAAAATATTACTGAATAATATACTGTCCTCAATTTTAAAAACATGAGTTACATACATGTTTTAAATGTTATTAAACATAACATAATTTAATAAATATTCTTAAAATATTAATTATTTAATACATAAAATCTAAACACTTAATAATTTTACAAACATAAATTAAAATATTTTTCATGTGTTTATAATACAAATCATCCCAGCAAACACCAATATACATATAACCATTACATTGCTGCAATAAAACGGAATGTAACAGATAATATTACATGAACGTTACATGTAACATTCCTGTTAGTTATAATTTCCCACTTGTGTGATGTTGTAGTTATATAACATAAATATAACAGAACTGAACTGTTATATAACCATAACCGAGATGTTTTGTAATGGCAATATAGACTATTATATTGCTGTTATAAAAAATAATTACAGTGTTGTTATATATGTACATGTATATATTTTAGCACATAATTCCCAGAAGGTCAAGTACTTAAATTAATTTCACATAAAACAAAAAATACTCTTTGAATGCAGTTTCGTTGTTTTATGTAAAACTAATTTAAGAACTTAACTTTCTGGAAATTGTGAGTGCTAAAATTATAAAGGATAGATATATAATTATGAAGAAAAAAGATAACATTAAAAATAGTCTTTTTAATAAACTTTAATATATTTAACATATATTTATCAACAAAATAAGCTTATATCTAAACAAATGTATATATATTATACTTTTTATGATTATTAGTAAATATATTTTAAAAATAATTTTTAATAAAAAACGAGGGAAAATAAGAAAAAAACATTAAATAAACTTCACGTAATGTTGAACTAAATTTTGCCCTGCTCCAGATGTCAATCACAATCTCAACGTCAATTACGTCTCCTATAGTTTTATAAAATCCGAAATTATCAGAACATAATAGTGACTTCCATTTGAGTTCAGTTTTCTGTAAAAAGAAAGTAATAATTAATATTATATAACGCTCACCAATACACTAAACATATATAGAATATTAAATACGTATTTAGAATATTTGAGGATTGGTACGAATGAACTGTCATGCGCATGTACGCATCTCGCTATTTTGCACGCTGGTGCACGCGCAACGCTGCGACATGATGACGTGCGCGAGGTTAGTAGCGAGTCAGTTTTTAGTTTTATGCATAATTTGCATATTTTACATTGTGAAAGGAAATACGGATGTGCTTAATTTGAAGTTTAGTCTAACACTATGGATTGTATAATCAGATAAATCTTACAAAATTTTTATTCTTTTGTGTGGAGTAAGTATTCTGAGATAAGATTAATACTTTGTGTTATGTTTTATTTTTAGTTATATTAAAAGCAAGAGAGGAAGAAACACTTTATTTGAGCGTAAAGTAGAAGAAAGAATAGACGAGTAAGGAAAGAAAGATATAAAAGAGAGATTAACCTCACAGCTTGGAATTTACAGTGTGCCGGACAGAATATGTGGACCTTGAAGTAGGGATGGGCGATCTTGAATCGATATTTTGAAAAATCGATTTTTCTGTATCCGAATATCGATCTTTTTTGACCAATCTCACAGCTTAATTTGATCAATCCAGTGAATCGATTCTTGAGACCCGATATCGATCCTGTTCATTTTTAAGTTCCTTAAGTATAATAGATTGGCATCTTTCAGATTAAGTTACAAATATGTAACTTATAAGTGTTAAGTCTTTCATTTATGATACAGTTTATGATAATACAATTGCAATAATGGATATAAAATATGTAATGGCAATAATATATATGCAATATACATATATGTATATGTATATGTACATATATATATATATATATATATATACTATGTTCAAAGAAATATTTATAAAAAATAAGGTATAGACGTATATATTAACTAACAATAGTTATTAGTTTTTTATTTATACAAAAATTTGCTGTCATAAAAAATTATCTCGTTACCTCAAATTCAAATAATATTTAATATTTTGTTAAATTAGATAAAAAGATCGATTTCTGATAGATCGAATCTTTAAAAGTCGATTTTTTGGCGAATCGATTTTCAAGTCTCCGATCTAAATCAATAAAAAAAAATTGATCCATTTGACAAGATCGCCCATCCCTACTTTGAAGGTATCAAATAACATAATTTTACCAAAAAAGTTATAGGATGAAGTAAACAGTTTATTTTTTTGTGTGAGAAAGTATCTATATTACAATCTAACTTGTTCCGAGAAAACCTTTGCAAAAGATTTAATAAACAACAAGCAATTTGATGATATTATCATATCATTATTATCATATTTATTATTCGAATTTTAAAGAAAAACAGTAAGAAATTTTATTAATACAGTATTAAAAAATTGTTAGCTGTTACACCAAAATTCTCTTTTTTGTAAACTGGTGTATGCTATTGATAAAAAATTCACCGAAGTTCATCCCTGTTTAAGCTCAGCGAACCATTATATAGAGAATTGGCAGAGCAATTGATATCAAAAGGATTATTATTCAAATGTGTACTTCCTAGTTCTTCAAGTATGTCATCTTATGGCAGGCTAGGTAAGAGAATAATGACAAGTGTTATAATTTTATTTTAATATTGTATTGCAACTGTGTGGCTCTTAAAGGTATCGTACAACCATCTTTTTTTAGATTACTGAAATAGATAAAAAACGTGAAATCTGATCTGACAACTTTGTTGTGAAACAATTACAACAAAGTATACAGACTAATGTCACTCAACTAACCTGCCGATGATGTGGTCGCAGGCTGTAATATAGAAAATGTGTTTATGAATGTCAAAGATCATCTGTATGTCTTAGTCATTTAGTAACTGTCATGCATTTTGTGCCAGCCAGATATATGCCTTAGAAATATACTGATAAAGCTCTTAGTTACATTAAAAACTAAAAAGTAAGTATTTAAATACTCTGTTGTTCCCGAAATAATTTATTCTAATTAATACAATTCTCTTCATACATTCACAATGACCACATTCAGAATTTTTATTTATATTTTTGATTCTCTAACTTAATTGTTTGTAAATTGAGGCATATGTAAGACGAAAGACTACAAAATAGGCATATATGAGACGAAAGACAAAATAAGATATTTTTATTTATAGAATAATTTAAGAATGATCAGTGAATGCGTATAATTATTCTGGAAATGTGCACAAAAGTGGAACTTGAGAGGGAACATTTGATTATTCCTATCTCTAATTTGCTGGGTTTTATTCTAAAAACATAATGGCTATAATTTATTCTTACCTGTTTTAATCCTTGTGAAAATTTCTTCAGCTTTTATAAACTTATATTATCTTTCAATTATTCTTTACGTTTTTTTAAATTTTAAGAAGAACATTTGTCCGAATGATGTAAGAATAATTGGCAGAATCCTGTAATATAAAATTAGTTTTAATATGATACGTCTTTATAAATTATATTTATAAATTTATAACTGCCTTTATATATTGCATGATTTACACATATGCTATGTGACTTTCACAACTATGAAATGTATGTAGAATTAGCAACTTAAATAATAAATTATCTTTAAATTTACTTAAAAAATACATTATTTAAATATAAAAATATGCAGTTGTGCGGACCAAAACAGGGAACATATCGCTATGCATTTTGTCAATAATAGGTTTGATAATATATCTGTTAGTTTTAACTTTAACGATAAATTTATTGCTTCGTAAAATAGAGTGGCACTTTTATCTGCCATACTTTTTTGTTCATTTTGTGCAAAAATGCATCGAATAAGCAGCATATACAATTTTGTCGAAATTGTATAATGGATCTAAATTGTATAATTATCAATGTACCGTCAATACATATTGTATCGAATTAACATGTAATATCAATAATAAAAAATATATAAAGGCGGTTATAACTTGTAAATCTATATTGTTGTCGCTGACTAAACATAACCTACAAAACATGTAGGAAAGATTATAATAAGTTATCTGCGATGTATATTATACATAAGAAAAATAATATATGTTCATTAAATGCAGCAATATTTTCTGCACCTTTTTATATAATGTTTAATAAATGTTGACTTAAAAAACAAAGGATTACCTGATTAAAGTTAAGTTGCAAGAAAATAACGTCTCTTTCGTCATTATAGCATCCACTAGCGGAAAGCGTGCCTAATCAGGCCTGCCAGATTTCCAGATCTGGTACCACGTTTTGGCCGTGGAGGGGGTAACTTATACCACAAGAGGTTGAGAGTTGATACAGCCAGGTTTTAGATGTCCTTCAGCGCCCTCATGATATTAACGACGTGGACATGTACTACGTAACCAATGTTCACGTTAGGGCCAAGGAGTAACGCGTATCTGTATAATGTTGGTCCCGTTCCGTGCTATTGTGCACGAAATGTCCTTGCGATAACACAAAGTTATCATGCAAAATAATCTCGAAGATCCATGATCGGATGGATCCTTGCACGCTTTTATTATCACTTTGTTCAATTTTATTATTGTCTCGTTCGTTAACATAATTACGTTATAAGACCGGCATATTTTTAAACTAGAAATCAAATTTTTTATTTTTTTATACATTAAATGTATGTGTGTGTGTGTGTGTGTGTGTGTGTGTGTGTGTGTGTGTGCGCGTGTGTGTGTGTGCGCGCGCGCGTGTGTGCGTGTGTGTGTGCGCGCGCGTATATTAATATCACAATTACATTAATATATAATCTAAAACAAATTATTCATAAATAATTCTGTGATTTAATGCAAATAGAAAAGTGACAATTTTTTAAATTAACTCTTACTGATTGTTATTATTTTGTAAATAAAATGTTGTAAAATTGTATTCAGTCTAATAGTTATATTCTTGTTGTGCTCTCTATTAGAATTAGGAATATATACAGTATTAAAATAAAATAATATATATATTGACGATTATTTAACAACACGTTGCAGAATGTCAATGATAACGATTCGTAAACGACTAAATGCACAATTTCCAAACATTTATTAAATAAAGAAATAAAGAAAAGAAAGAAAGTAAATGATAGAAATCTACTCTTGGCCAATGTGTACATTTTTTCCTCAAAAAATTAACTGTTAATTTAAAAAGATTTACGATTTGTGCGAAAATAGAAGATTAAATTATGTTATATCTGTTTTAATTAATAAATTAATTAATTTTTTTACTCTTTACGGAATGGAACCAACATTCTACACATATGTGTTACTCCTTGATCCTAATGTGAATTGGTTACGTAGTACATGTCCACGTCGTTGATGTCATAAGGGCGCTAAAGGGCACTTAAAACATGACTGTGTCAGCTCTCAACTTTTTCTAGTATATGCTGGTACCAAATCTGGAAATCTGGCAGGCCTGTGCCTAATAGCACGAGATGTACGTTGTGCGATTGAGGTTAGAATCTCACAAAATTCAAACTTGATAATATCCATCCCATACAGCACAACATCTTTCATAAAGATTTCTGAAACGTATCTGACAGAAGATATCTTTCCGATATCTTTCAGAAAGCTTTCTGAAAGATGTGTGGAATATAACATAAATAAAACAATTGTTGTGTAACCACGCAACATTGTGGTTACATCACTGTTCGGTTATTGTAACATACAAATAACGGAGTAATATCATAGCTTCATAACTTTGTCACATCACATATATGAAGTAAAGTTTCGTAACTATAATATAAATAGAGTGTAACATCTGTTATATTACATGTGACTCCCACGTTATATTGCATTTATATTTGGTGTTTGCTGGGATGTTATATAAATTAGTAAATTTTTATATTTTGCTCGTATTTTTAATTATATTAATTTATTATATACGCATATATTACCGTCTACTAATCATGCGTTTGTCATATGTTTTGTGTTGCAATGTTTATATAATTAATAATGTTATACTAATTTTATTATTGATTTAATGCTATAATAACATCTTGACGGAAAAAATTTTTATAAACATGTAAAAATACCTATTTATTAAAAGTAAAAATAGTAATTATCAGTTTAGGGGAGGCAGTTTCAATGACCTTAACCTTGATATACGTTATATTAAGGTCATCTTTCTGAGTGACTTTCAACAGATTTTAGCTGTCGCTCGTGATTCGTTAAAAAATTATTAACAAAAAAAGGTTCATAAATACGACACATGATAATTATTCAGTATAGGAGTACATAACATAGTGTGCTTTCCAGCAAGACAGTGTAACACAGTGTCCACTAGTGTGAGCGAGACACACTGACATGTTCTTTCTCACACTAATGGACACTGTGTTACACTGTGTCTTGCTGGAAAGCACACATAGATTTACGACTTTCCACGTGTAGCAAGGCCACCCACACCCCCCCCCCGTTTACAAAACGAAACGACATCCACACAATAAATTAATAGATTTTTTCATTTTAAAGCAGGTAAAATTGCGTGCTTTATTTTAACCCTCAATCCCTCCCGTGTTTTTCTGCACCTATCCCTCCCTATGGGTCGTTTTTGTCCTCGCCCTTATAACCATATAAATAATAGTTTTAAAAATCTGAAAAAAATTATGTATACTCTTTAAACATTTCTCTTTAAGAAACTACCATTATATTATCCCCCTCGCCCAAATTTAATATGTATTTTTTAATAAACTAAGAAAAATCAATAAAAAAGTTAATTTTTAAAAAAATATATAGCGATGGTAAAAATTTTGAAAAAAAATTTTTTTAAATTAATTTCTGGAAAGAAAAAAGTTTCTTTTTACGAAAAAAAAATGTCTGATTAACGTAGAGTGAAAGCAGATATCCAACTTCAGCGTATAAAAATTGGTATTTTTTGAGGATGATGAATAGTGTTGTAAAATAGAGAAACATCAATAAATCTACAATTATTTTTTCTGCTTAAAGTTTTAACAAATTATTATTTAATACATAGTAAAAATACAAAATTTTGTTATAAAAATAGAAAAAGAACAGTTTAAAAACAGTCGCGACAGCAATTTAAACGATGATCATCGCAAATGGGTTTGTTGCATCGAGCACAACATTGATTGGTTTTTTTATCATTTTTGTATAAACAATAAAAACATCTTTTTCTTTTTTTTAATTTATTAGTTAATGTCCAATTTTCCCAATATTTGTCGAATGCTGAATTTTATTGATCTGCTCAAAGTATTCTGGATTTCTAATTTCCATTGTAGATGTTCAACTTAAAATATATACATAATTATATTCTAAAATGCATGTACGTATCCGAAAATACTTAATTTCCCAAAAAAAATTTTTTTCGAAAAAGTCATTTTTACTTACGTAATCCCTCCCTATGGGTCGAAAACGTCCTATTTTAATTTTATCTGGCTGGCGTTTGGAGTAAAACAAACGGACTGGGCTGGCCTTTTGCACTGAAGACCCTTCCCCTCTAAAGTTTTTTTTAGAATAACTTTGATAGCGCTAGCATCGCGGTTGTACGAGAAATTAACAATAGTAGTTTTAAGCAGGACGAAAACGATCCATAGGGAGGGATTGAAGGTTAATAATGCGACACATAAATATGACACACGATAATTGGTCTGTTCTTTTCGCTGCACTGTTGCACTGGTGCAATAAGTTAGAGTGAGAAAAAATATATTTGTCTTACTCTAACCTGCACTAGGGCAGCAATGCAACGAAAAAGAACAAGCCAAATTATTTAGTATAGGAGCACATCACATGGTTTGCGACTTTCTACGCGTGCGAGGTCCACCCCCTCTCCGCTTACAGAGCGAAACGACGTCTACGCTTGTACTTCACCACAAGTGTTTGCGACTTTAGATTTGAAATTGTGGCCAAATAGCAACTTTAAAATGTTTAGGTTAGGTTAGGTTAGATTAGATTAGGAAAAAATACGGGAAGGGGTGCAGGAGGAAGGGCGGAGCCTCTCCCCCGTCAACACGTTCTCTGCACCACACACTTTGCATATGGATTAGTAAACATGCGAATAACGCATTTCATATATTATTAAGTGATATAAAATATATATATTCTGAAAATTAAAAGAGAGATAATAGTGATTGTGCAATTTAATTTTTTCTACATCAATAATGAAGATTTAAGAATTATGAATTTTCTACTTTTACTATATCACATAGGTTTGTAATTTTATCTGACTCTATATAAATAGAATTGTAGTATATATACATCAATCACAACATTCTCAGTTTACACTGTTCGGTCATTTTCAAAGTGTGGTGCAGAGAACGTGTTGGCGGGGGAGGGGCTCTGCCCCTCCCCCTGTACCTCCTCCCGTATTTTTTCTAACGTAACCTAAGCGTTTTTAAGTCGTTATTTGACCGCAATTTCAAATTAAAGTTGCAAACCCTTGTAGAAAAGTTCAAGCGTGAATGTCCTTTCATTTTGTAAGCAGAGGGGAGTGTGGGGGGACCTTGCTACGCGTGGAAAGTTGCAAACCTATGTGATTATACTTCTACACTGAATAATTACCCTAACAGCACAGGGAGCGTCCCAGATGCGCACAGTAATAAACGGACACAGGCTGAGTGAAACGGACACAGACCAAATGCGCACAGACCAGATGCGCACAGACCAAACGGATACAGTAACCAACAAACTCACCACATGGGTTGCGACTTTTTCGGCACCGACGGGGTGGGTGTGGGAAGGGGGCGAAGCCCCTCCTTGCCCCCCCCCGTGTGTATGTGTGTGTGCGCGCGTGCGCGCGCGCGCAAAGCATTCTTTGCACCACATAGGTTTGCGACTGTGCGCATTTGGTCCGTGCGCATTTGGTCCGTGCGCATTTGGTCCGTGTGCATCTGGTCCGTGCGTATTTGGTCTGTGCGCATTTGGTCTGTGTCCGTTTCATTCAACCTGCTGTGTTTATTACTGTGCGCATCTGGGACTCACTCACAGCACATGTATCATCCCATTTTAATACTCAATGTACTGTGATCATCGTAGGATGTTGAGATCATCGCTATAATATCTTTTACAGTATTATTTGATTTTCTTTCGCGCGCGTATAATCTCAGGTTGTACTCAATGTACGGAAATGATAGGTACAGCTTTTTACCGCGCGCGTACATTCTCAGGTTGTACTTAACGTACGGAAATGATACGTACGCCTTTCTATCGCGCGCATACATACTTAGGTTTTACTTAAGATACGGAAACGGTGTAGGTTGAGCAAGACGCCGGGGGGCCGTGTGCGCTCCTCGTAGTCGGCCTACTTCCGACATTATAGCGGGAAGAATTCGGGTGAATGGCAAACCACCGAAATTATTACAAACAGCAGCTTTATTCACAGCCACGCGTATATTGCGTCTACACGTCTCTCTTTCTCTTTACAGTCTGGCCAACCTCTATGGGGGAAGACAGAGCTAGCGCTCCCTACACACTCCCTCCCGAGTGTTGATGAAATAAATGTTTATGTTGCGATTAAAAATTAAATGAACGGATATGCTTATGCGTTATATTTTGTGCTATTGCACAAGGTTGGCCAGGATATCTTAACTTGTGTACGCTTGTACGTACTTTGGGTAACTTTATGGTGAATAATATAACTTACAGCTAATAATATAACTTACAGCTAATAATATAAAATATGAGATATATAATTACATTTTCAGTCTTTTGATTGGATTATGCTTTGTTTGGTTGCCGGCGCAAATGTGACCCTTTTACGAGAATACGTCTTAGGTGCGGGCGGGTTCGGAATTATGTCTTGATCGTGTGTCTTCTCGGAGGGTATAGGAGCGCATATGGAATCGTCAGAGATGAAATACGCTGATTTTAATAGTTCGACGGACACGCTCTTGGGATTTCCGTTAATTGATGTTGAACATACGATCCGAGACGCGTTATAATCTTATACGGGCCGGTATACGATCGCTCTAGCGCTTTCTTAGCCATGTTACGTAAAAACACGTAAAAAAACGCAATTATATAAATCTTTGAAGTAAAAGGCGCGTTTTTTGTGCTTATGCGTAACGGGAACCGGTCGGACAAGACGCATATATTTACAGAACTCCTCGAGAAAGTAATTGGGGTTCGGTGTACAATCCCCAGTGAACACAGTAATATAGCAGCAGTGTAACAGCAATGTAACCGAATATAACAGGTTACGTTACTCTGAAATTACACGTAACTTACATGTAAGTTACAATTTCCGACTCAGCAATATAACATGTTATAATTACATGTTATCTAACCGTTACACAACAGTTACAAAGAAAAATAAAATAAAATAAAAATTTCATTTTTTTGAAATTATTTTTATTAACAGCACATACTACATTTAGGATAAATTTTTATTAATTAATTAAATTTAAATTATGTTATTTTTTATTTTATTCTTACTTGCCGCTGCTAGGCTTGAACCCGGGACCTTAGGATGACGAACCTTGTACTCTACCTGCTACGCCAATTTGACTCATCGATATGGGTACTTGTTATTGTCTACATGTACCTATATGTAAACTGACGCGACTATATTATTTTTTATAAAAGCAATTAAATTTTGCAAAACATATTAAAAATAAATAGCATTAATTTATTTACTTATTAATTTCATTGTTAAATTCATATTTTTCCATAACCTTAATAATTTGATGGAAATTGCGATCTATTTAGCACTAATCTTTGAAGCGTTCAAATGATTAATTAGATGGTTAACTATATAGATCATAATTGTAAGAAAAATTGAATAGTATACATTTATTATTGTTTTTGTTCAGCACATGATGAATTTAGATTTTGTACATTTTTTGTGCGCAGTAATTGTAGACAAACCGTTATTTTTGAAAACATTATCTTTATAATAATTTTTTTTATTATTAAATAGATCTGTCATTCAGGATGTTATAATGTTGTCTGATTTCTGAGTCAACTACGACGCATCGTTCCGTAATAACATTGATACGAACGTGTTATGTTACGATTATACAATTTTTGTTGAATAACTGTAACGCCAAAACGATGTATAACAGCTATATCACTTGCGTATAACAAATATTACGTAACAGGTTATTTCCATGTCATATAGCACCTACATATCACAAGAATAACAATGTTAAATTACATGTAACTTCCATGTTATTCCATGTTATATTGCCGCTATAAAATGTGTTCACTGGGTCATCAGCAAGAAGGAATTCCTCGGGAAGTCGTAAGGTTGTCCCGAACATGAATTCGGGTGACGCATTTGTGTCAGCACGAACGTGCGCCCTAATAGGATAGTTGACAAAGTACGCGTCCAGCGCAAATCGGCATGGCACATGATCACAGCCTTAAGCACCCGGTGCCAACGTTCGATCATGCCGTTTGCCGCCGGGTGGTACGCGGTTGTGCGACTTCGTTCGCAACCAATTAACGAGAGTAATGCCGTAAATAAACGAGATTCAAATTGGGATCCCTGGTCAGTGGTAACCCAGACAACACACGGATATCTTAACGACATCCATAAGACGTCCTTAACGGATATTGAGGATATCCACAAGCTATCCGTTTTACATTCTTCGGACATTCTATGGACGTCCATGAAATATTGGTTTATGAAATTGGTGGACATGCTATATCCCTAAAATATGTCTTATGGACGTGATAAAAAGCGGCATTAAAATTAAATTTTACATTAAATAAAAGGGTAAAAACAGAATAAAATATATAAATATAAATATTTATTTAAAAAATTATTTTATTTTTTCGATAGATTATACATTAAACAATTTTAATTAAATAAGTATCATACGTATAATATTAATTAAACAATCAGCTTAAAGTATTTTGTAATTATCACACAAATATATAGTGTATATCCATTGTTTAACGACTACCATGGAACGAATATTCTTTATATTGCAGACAATGACTGCAGGATGCTGAGTGATCTCGTCTAGGCAACAAATGATTGTGACTCGTCAACTATAACAGAAATTAAATTTCATGTTTACACACACACACACACACACACACACACACATATATATATATAGGAGTAACCCTCCGAAAGAGGCAATGGACCGATTATGTCGATATGGACTTGGTCAAAACGCCCGTCGGGGACAAGAAAGTGTTCCGGAACTAGTTTCACGTGACGAGAAATTTTCGCTTGTTGACATTCGGTACAGTTTTTGCACCATTTGGCGATATCACAGTGCATGTCAGGCCAGACATAACGCTGTCGGATAGTGCGATCTGTGATCTGGTCGCTGGGGTGAGCTGGATTATGTAAAATACTTTGTCGCGAAGGTCATTGGGAACGTATGGCCGAATAGCTTCGCCAGAGATTTCGCAATACACGGTTGTGTAGTCTGGACCCCACTGTATTTTTTTTAATTTTAAAGGGTGATTGGTGGTGTTACAGATCAATTTAAGTTGTTCGTCGTTTTTTTGTAGCTCGGCGAACTCACTAAGGTTGAACTCGACAGGTAAGCGCAGGGAGTCAATCCGAGAAAACGAATCAGCGACAACATTTTGGAAGCCCGCGATGTGCTCAATGTGTTCTAAACTGGGCGATAAATGACAATTGGCGTTGTTGCTGCGGAGACGCCTTATCAAATAGCTGTATAAACGCGTATATGAGCGGTTTATGGTCGGTTGTAATTTTAAAGTTGCGTCCTTCTATAAAGTAACGAAAGTATTTAACGGACTCGAAAATTGCTGAGAGTTCGCGATCGTAGGCACTATACCGAGTTTGCGCGGGGGAGAATTTACGCGAAAAGAATGCCAGAGGTTCCCATGTGTCTTGCTTTTTTTGCTCAAGGGCAGCCCCCATGGCAGAATCGGAGGCGTCCGCGACAAAGCTCTGCAAGGGTGAACGAGCATTGCGGCATTAGCGAGGCTGTCTTTGGTTTTATTAAATGCTTTGATCAGTTTATTGGACCATGCGATCGCGCGCTTATCATTTTTGTGCGAGTCAAGGAGTAACGCATTCAACGGTGCTTGTGCACGTGCTGCGTGCGGAATATTGCGACGGTAAAAATTTATCATGCCGAGGAAGCGGCGTAAATCAGAAATGGTTTGAGGCCTGGAAATTTGGAAACTGCCTCGACTTTTTCAGGAATGGGGCGAATCCCCGTACCGTTGACTATATAAGTAGTTAATACTAAGCCGGTTCTAACTCGGGAGCTCCGAGGGGGGAGCGGGTGTGCGGGGGAAACTCGTAGACGCGCGGGGTTATGACGTCACACGGGGAGGGAAATCTTGCGATGCGGAAATTGCTGACGCGGGATTTTCGGGTCCGCGGCCGCGGTGCGGGAATCGCTGATACATGATTTTCGGGTCCGCGACCGTAGATGGGGAATCGGGGTCCGCGGCCGCCGCCGCCGCCGCCCGCCACTGCCGCCGCGGTGCTCGCGCTCTCCCTCTGTTGCGAATCTATTTCTCTCGTCCGTACGCGATCTCTTTCAGCAGCCATCGCCGCGGTGCTTGCGTTCTCCTTTTATTATGAATTTCTCTCTCGCTCGTACGCGATATCTTCAACCATACAGTCTTATCTCTTCATACGCGACCACATATATACGCTCCCACCCATTTTATCTACGTACCTCCTACCAAATAGGAGCAGAGAGAATAGGGCAGAGAGAAAATAAGTTAGAATAATTATGAATTTTTTCATTTATTTATTTCATAACGTATTATATACAATATTTGCCTGATGCATAAGTTTACAATCTACGAGACTTTTTTCATTTATTCGTTTTGTAAAGCATCATATACAATATTGTCGGATGCATAAGTCAATAACTCGCAATCTACGAGACATGTCTTATCTGCGATAAACCGTTTGTGCCAGACGATACGCGGGTGCGCGATCATTGTCACCTGACCGGTCCGGTCGTTACCGCGGTCCAGCACATTTTCTTTGTAATCTAAATTATCGAAATGTATCTGTTGAATTAAGTAAATTTAGTTATTTAGACATGTGAAAATAAATGTTTGACAGAGCGTCACTGTACAGGTTGGGTATCACTGTACAGTCAGAGCGTGGCGAGAGAAGCGTTGGAGCCTACCAGATATAATTTGGTACTCGCAGGTGACGGCACGCAGTGCCCTTAGCAGTGTATTACAAATCTGTATCCAATTAAAGTGTGTTAACCAAAATTATAAACCCATAACATCTCTACTTACTCCACAATCACGCATCTCTTATTTCAACAGTATCATATATGCCAATTATTTTTCATAATTTATCTGGATACGATTCATATTTCATTATTAAGGAAATAGCCACTGCGTTCAAAGGGAAGACCGACATACTCCCCATCACGAAAGAAAAGTACATTTCTTTCACAAAACATGTCATAGACACAGCCGATAAATTAAATCCACACAATTACATAAAACTACGGTTTATAGATTCATATAAATTTTTAAATACTAGTCTCGAAAAATTGGCATCGTTTCTAGGTAAAGAAAAATTAAAAATTGTACGTTCCAAATTTTTACACTTGTCTGACAAGGATTTCGATTTATTGACACGAAAAGGTGTATTTCCGTACGAGTACGTGGATTGCGTGGACAAGCTGCAGGACATATGTTTACCGCCGCGCGAATTATTTTTCAGTTCCCTGACCGGTGATACTGTATCCGAGAGCGATTACGCGCACGCCGAGAATGTCTGGAAGCGATTCTCCATTCGAATATTAGGTGAATATAGTGATCTATATTTGAAAACAGATGTTTTATTATTAGCTGATATTTTTGAAAATTTCCGCGATAAATGCTTAGAAAGTTATGGCCTCGATCCCGCACATTATTACACTCTCCCCGGATACACGTGGGATGCTATGTTAAAATACACCAACATCACTTTCGAACTGCTTACTGACATTGACATGGTAATGTTTATAGAACACGATATACGCGGTGGCCTCAGTCAATGTTCAGGCAGACATGCGCGAGCCAATAACAAGTACATGCAGACGTACGACCCATTGAAACCATCCTCATATCTTATGTACTTTGACGTCAATAATTTGTACGGATGGACAATGTGTCAATCGTTGCCCTATGGAGAATTTCAATGGGTCAAAGATGTCTCAAATTTTGACGTGTGTGCGATCGCTCCTGATTTACCAACGGGATACATTCTCGAAGTTGATCTCGAGTATCCTCGAGACCTTCACGATGAGCACACTGATCTACCTTTCTGCCCGACACGCGATAAACCACCAGGCAAGCGTGAATATAAACTTTTAGCAACCTTGTATGATAAGAAACGTTACGTCATCCACTACCGCAACCTGCAGCAGTGCACGCGTCACGGTCTTCATATCGCGAAGATACACCGTATATTACAATTCGCACAATCTCCATGGCTCTGTAAATACATAGAGTTAAACACACAATTCCGAACCATCGCTAAAAATGATTTCGAAAAAAATTTGTATAAATTAATGAATAATGCGGTGTTTGGTAAAACCATGGAGAATGTACGCAATCATGTTGACGTTAAGTTGTTGACGAAATGGGCGGGGCGGTATGATGCGGAGGCAATGATCGCAAAACCAAATTTTCATAGTCGAAGTATTTTTGCGGAAAATCAAGAGACACGGTAGTGGCTCGCGCCAAGTGAAAGCGCAGCGCGAGCCCGACCGTGCTCTTTACGCGAGTACGCGACTTGCGAGCACCCAAGATTATCGGATCTCAGAAATGGCTAAACGGATCGAGTTCTAACTAGGCTCAATCGAAAGCTTGGGGTCGATTTATATAAGAAAACTGTTTTCATTTATCCTTTACGTAATCTATGAAAGGAGTTATCACGACGCAAAGTCCGAGAAGCCAAAATTTCAATTAAGATACGTCGTCGTCGTCAACCTTGTAGGCATGTAAGGGGCGAAGAGAGGCAAGACGAGACGATTCTTTGTCTCTTTCATGAAATCAACAGTAGATGGCTCTTATGGCTTTTGGGTGTGGCGACTAGCCATGCGCATCTATGTATCGCATGACCCGCGCCTACGTGGCGCTGTGGGTCCTTCTTCTTCCGGCGGGAAATTAGTCCGCCATTGGTCTCCGCTACACGCCTTACCGGCGTGCTCTGTAATATCTTTCCTCCGTTCCAATAAATGTTGTTACTGTTGACTCCAGTGTCCTGTTAGTTATCCCGGTAACACACGGAAGTCGTAGGGACTTCCGTGCGACGATCCCTCACACGATCCTAATTTAATTACGCCAAGTGCGTGATAACATTTATACTTATCCCTACAATTGGTGACCCCGACGTGATGTGCGCGGGAAAATCGTCGCGAGTGAAAGCCACGGAGTGCGTGAAGGCGGACTCATTCCTCCTGAGCCTGGCTTAACCGGAGGGCTCGGCGAAGTAGTCGCAGCGTCCTTCTCAGGACGCTCGATCTAGAACATACCGGCGCCGGCCTCGCGCCAGGCGAGCGCGCGCGCGGCGACATTGTCGTGTCGCGTGAGTGCATTCTCTTCGCCCTTGTGCACCGTTGCCCGCGGTTTGGGACTCGCAGCAACGTTCGGCGCGCTACGCCGCTTCAAGAAATCCGTCCTCCGACGGTCGTGCGCGATACACGTATTCAAGAAATCCGTCCTCCGACGGTCGTGCGCGAAGCACGTATTCTAGAAACCCGTCTTCCGACGGTCGTGCGCGAAGCACGTCTTCGCCGGGAAGGATCTGGTGTTTGGGGACGCGCGCGCAGCTCGAATTTCCACCACGTGGAGGGCGCCCCACGGACCGCCATTTTGGAGGTGACTCCGGCCATCGTCATCGTCTTCGACGCGGCTCAGGGACACTCTGGGCCACTGCCTCTGCGGTCATCTTTCCGGTACCCTTATTGTTGTTCGATACTGCGTGGATTATCGGGAGAAATTCTCTGGGTCTCCGATATTCCTCGCAATGGCGTCATCGCGCTATTTAGCCTAATTTTGTAAGTCTGGCGTTTCTCAGCGTTGGCGCGCTTTCATTTTTGTGTCGGGTTGGCGCGTTCCTGTTGCTACGCGCGTTAGTTACGCTCCTGTTCCCTAACCCGTGGCCGCTTACGCCTCGATCGCGCGGCATTTGTTTTTCGGGCGACATTTCTTTTGTCACCACGCGCGTTGCCGTACAGCCTCGCGCGTGGTCCTGGGGGTTCGAGGAGGCGTTTCGTTTCTGTTTTTTATTGTTCGCGCGTCGTGCTCGTATTTCGTTCGAAAATGCCTAACGAGGTAGACCGCATGCTGTTTGCAGAGGGCCTCTTGGCCCCCTTTTCTTTGATTTACATTCGTACAGGCGGAGCTCGCTGCGCTGCGCGACGAGAACGCCCGGCTCCGGAGCGCTCAAGAGGCCCAGCAAGCCGCCGACGGTCGCGGCGCCTGGGAATGTCGCGGCGTTGTATCGGCAGCCTAAGATCGCAAACTTCTGTCGCGACAACCCCGCGATTTGGTTCGTGCAGGCCGAAATAACTCTGAGAAACGCCGGGATCAGGAATTCGGTGACGAAAGCGGATTTCATCGCCGAAAAACTAGATTTAGAAGCGCTCCAGACCGTCCAGGACTTATTGACGGCGGAGCCGCGTCCCGCGGATATTTACGAGCAGATTAAGGCTCGATTGATCGCGACGTACGGCAGCTCGTCGGAATCGCGTCTTCGTCAATTGATAAAGGGTCAGGTTTCGACCTGTGGCAAGCCGTCGCTCGTATTAACGCGCCTCCGCGCGTTGGACTCGGGGTGCTCAGAGGACGTATTGCGGACCGTTTTTTTGGATCAGTTGCCGGCTTCGTGCCGGGCTGTTCTCATGGTTTCGGAGGTCTCAGATCTTAATCGATTAGCCGTTATGGCGGATAAGTTCGTCGAGGCTTCCGACGCGGGAGCATGTAACGTCGCCGCAGTCGCCGCGGTCGCGCCCGCTAAGGGCCGTAGACGGGAAAAATCCGCTGCTCCTCTGAGCACAGACGAGAAACTCGAGAAGCTCACGAAGCAGTTGCAAGCTCTGAGCAGCAGATTCGATAAATTTAGTCGAGCTCGTTCGCCGTCGCGCAAGCGAAATTTGAATAAAAAGGGTGACGCGGCAGTGAGTTCGGACAAGCAGTCCGGCTACTGCTATATTCACCGGAAATACGGCTCGAAGGCAACGTCTTGCCGAAAACCGTGTACGTGGAAGGACGAAGGCGACTCGGAAAACTAGAGCGCTCGTCCCGCACGGAGGCGGTTCGGGACGAGGGGGCGACACAAAGCCGTCTGCACGTTCACGATCGGATTTCCGGTCAGCGTTTTCTGGTTGACACGGGCGCGGAGATTTCGATACTCCCCGCCTCGTTACGCGATCGTTCAGCTCCTTCCGAGCTTCAACTCTTTGCCGCGAATAACACCAAGATAAAAACTTATGGTGAACGCCGTCTTACTCTTGACTTAGGCTTGCGCCGCCCAATCACGTGGTGTTTCCGAGTCGCCGACGTACCGTATGCCATCCTCGGCGCGGATGTGCTTTCGCATTATAAGTTAATCGTTAACTTGCACGGGCGTCGGCTTGTCGACAGCGTCACGTCTCTCGCGACCATCGGCCGGGTATTGAACGTCCCCGAAACCAAAATTTCGATGGTTGACAACAGTTCTACCTTCGCGGACATTCTGGCGAAATTTCCGCAGGTTATTGGTTCCGCGAAATCGGCTTCCCCCGTCGCAGGTGCTGTCGAACACCACATTCTGACTTCCGGTCCTCCATGCACGGAGCGGCCTCGTCGGCTTCCTCCCGACAAATTAAAAGCGGCTAAGGCCGAAATAAAACGTCTTATGGAGTTGGGCATTTGCAGGCCTTCCTGTAGCCCGTGGGCTAGTCCGGCGCACTTGGTGCGCAAGAAAAGCGGCGAATGGCGTTTTTGCGGTGACTACCGTCGCCTTAATGCCGTGACTATTCCGGACAAATACCCAATTCCATACTTACACGATTTTTCCGCCAACCTGTTGGGGAAAAACATTTTTTCGTCCCTTGACTTATTTAAAGCCTACCATCAGATCCCGGTGGCTGAGGCTGACATTCCGAAAACGGCGGTGATAACCCCGTTCGGTTTATTTGAGTTTGTTTGCATGACTTTCGGTTTGCGGAATGCCGCTCAAACTTTCCAGCGGTATATCCATCACGCGCTGAGAGACTTGGACTTCGCTTTCGTATACATAGATGATATCCTTATCGCCTCCTCCTCCGAAGAAGAGCATAGGGAGCATCTACGCATTGTCTTGCAAAAACTCAAAGAATTCGGGTTAGTAATCAACCCGTCGAAATGCATTCTTGGCGTGCCGGAAATTACGTTTCTCGGACATCTCGTCAATAAAGATGGCATCAAGCCTTCCTCGGAAAAAGTTGCTGCCATCAGCAACTTTCCGAAACCGCATACCGTTGCGGACTTACGCCGTTTTCTCGGTGCAGTAAATTTTTACAGACGTAGTCTTCCACATGCTGCCCGTGTGCAGGCACCTTTACATGTCTACCTTACCGATTCGCGTAAGAACGACAAGCGTGAAATTTCTTGGACTCCCGAGGCTGAAACCGCGTTTGCTACAACAAAATCTGACCTGGCTAACGCCGCGTTGTTGGCTCACCCTTCCGCTTCGGCAGAAACTCGTCTAGTTTCAGATGCTTCGGATTTTTCAATGGGGGCCGTCCTCGAGCAAAAATTTCCTGAGGGTTGGAAGCCTCTGGCTTTCTTTTCACGTAAATTTACGCCCGCCCAAAGGAATTACAGCGCGTATGATCGCGAACTGACTGCTATCTATGAGTCCATTAAATTTTTCCGACACTTCCTCGAAGGTCGCATTTTCAAAGTCCTCACGGACCATAAACCTCTTGTTTATGCCTTTAATCAGCGTGCTGATAAGGCTTCTCCGAGGCAAGCTCGACAGCTGTCATTCATAGCTCAATTCACTACAGCGTTTGAATATCTTGCAGGTTCGGACAACGTAGTTGCCGATAGCCTTTCTCGAATCGAGGCTCTCCGCCTCCCAGTTGAGATCGAGTTGGTCGACCTTGCCGCTCAGCAAAGAGAGGACGAGGAGCTTAAGCATTTGCTGGCCTCCAACTCTTCTTCTTTAAAGCTTAAAAAATTAATTTGGGGAACTTCTAACACGGAGCTCTACTGCGAATTGTCAGGGAACTCGATACGGCCCTACATTCCGGTATCTCTAAGAAGGCAGGTCTTCGACCTTTTCCATAACCCCGCGCATCCTAGCGCGAAGGTTACTGATCGTGTCATCCGACAACGCTACATTTGGCCTAACCTTTCTCATGACGTTACAGATTGGGCAAGCAAGTGCATTGATTGCCAACAAAGCAAGGTTTCCCGACATGTCAAGCTCGAGCCCGCGCAGTTTACCGCGCCAGACGGGCGCTTTGATCATATCCATTTAGATATCGTCGGACCTTTGCAGCCCAGTAACGGTTTCACGTATTGCCTGACCATGATCGACCGTTTCTCTCGCTGGCCAGAAGCGATTCCTATCGCAGATATTACTGCTCAAACGGTGGCTAAAGCGTTTTACGAGAATTGGATCGCTCGATTCGGTGCACCTCGTATACTTACGACTGATCAAGGCACTCAGTTCGAGTCGCAACTGTTTTCGGCCCTGCTCAAATTCTTAGGTTGCAGACGGATTCGCACTACGGCATATCACCCTGCGTCTAACGGCATGGTCGAACGTTGGCACCGTTCATTGAAGGCGGCCATTATGTGCCATGACTCTCCCGATTGGACTAAGGTTCTCCCGACCGTTCTACTTGGTTTACGTACGCACGTACGTCTCGACACCAAAGTCTCGCCTGCCGAGTTTCTCTACGGCACCGTCTTAAGAATCCCTGGTGAATTCTTTCTCCAGGAGGACTTCTCTCCGGATCCTCAGATCTTTGTCGAGGATTTCCGGCAGCACATGCGTCGGGTGAAGCCAGTTCCGGTCGCGCATCATTATAAAAAACGCGCATTTGTTTTTAAGGATCTATTTTCCTGCTCTCATGTTTTCTTACGCAAGGACAACGTTAAGAAGCCCTTGGAGCGACCGTACTCCGGCCCCTACAAGGTGCTCGAACGTACCACCGACAAAGTTTTTTCTATTGAGGTCAACGGCAGACCTGTGTCAATTTCCGTTGAACGTCTTAAACCCGCGCACCTCTTACCCGGCGATTCAGACGATCCACCGTTAGTTAAGGTTCCGTCATCGTCCGAGCAAGCGGATAAGACTCCGACCTCTGTAAATCCTCCTCAAGGATCTCTGAAAACGTACTCCGGTCCAAAGAAAAAAGTGCAATTCAAGTTGTAACATTAAAGACTGTGAGAATTCCGTCACTAAGTATATAGTCTTGCGTGCGCTAGTTTTAAGTCCACATTTTTGTATTAGTCTTAAGCGTTTTGTTCTTGTATCAATTAGTATTCTTTATTGTTCCGTCTAGTCTGCGTCTACTCATTAGTTCTAAGCAGCGTTACGTTCAAAGAATTTCTATTTTCTAGTACCTTTCGTACTCAAGTTGCGTCTACTCTCTAGTTCTAAGCAGCGTTACGTTTAAGAAATTTTATACCTCTTCGTTTTGCAATTGCATTCAACCTGCGTATACTACATAGTTGTAAGCAGCGTTAACTTGTAAAAGATTGTTCCTACCGCAACGAATTGTGATATTATTTATAGCCACTTAAGTGCCTATTGTAAACATTCTCTCCATCGTTAACACTCGGGGGGGAGTGTGTGGCGACTAGCCATGCGCATCTATGTATCGCATGACCCGCGCCTACGTGGCGCTGTGGGTCCTTCTTCTTCCGGCGGGAAATTAGTCCGCCATTGGTCTCGCGCTCCGCTACACGCCTTACCGGCGTGCTCTGTAATATCTTTCCTCCGTTCCAATAAATGTTGTTACTGTTGACTCCAGTGTCCTGTTAGTTATCCCGGTAACACACGGAAGTCGTAGGGACTTCCGTGCGACGATCCCTCACACGATCCTAATTTAATTACGCCAAGTGCGTGATAACATTTATACTTATCCCTACATGGGCCACTAGTGCTGCACTAATGCAGCATATTGCACCATAGATGTTCACTCCAGCAGGCTGAGGGAGTATAAGTCACGTGGGTCGCCAGTCGCTCGCTCGCGCCATGTATCAGCTTACGCGAAGTGACATGTATAGTATGAGGTTATATTGACCGTGTCTCTTCTCATCTATTTAATTATCGACACCAATGTAAAATTAATTGATCAGAGAGTAACATAGTTCATTAAGATTTTACACTTGTGTCGATGAAATAGATGAGATGTTGTGTGATGTAAAAAAATTGTGTATTTTTATTGCTGTAATTGTCAATTATAATTATTGACAGCAATGTAAAATTAATTAATCAGAGAGTAACATAGCTTAGATTTTACAGTGGTGTCGATGAGGTAAATGAGATGTTGCGTGATGTAAAATGTGTATTATTGCTGTAATTGTCATGATAATGTTGTAAGAATAAGAACTATCACCATCACAACGGTATTACTTTTGTCACCAAGTATTATATATCAACAAGTATTATATATTACTAGTAAAGTAAAGAATAAAAATAGTATTATAAAATCATTCACTTGAAATTTTGTTAGATCTAATTAATACTTATTAATATTGATTGACAATTACAGCAACTTTTAACCAATACACAATTCTTCTACATCATACATCTTATCTCTCATTGATACTAATGTAAAATCTGAGAGCTATTTTACTTTTTGATTAATTAATTTTATATTGATGTTGATTAATGAGTCACATAGATTGCTCAGGCCACGAGTTAGCTCGTGTCAAGTGTGACGTGTGTAGTGAAGGTTTTTTTTTAACCAATACACAATTGTTCTACATCATACATCTCATTTCTCACCGACACTAATGTAAAATCCGAAAGCTATTTTACTTTTTGATTATTAATTTTTTTAATTTTACATTGGTTATTTAATCATCGTTCATTAAGATTTTACACTTATGTCAATGAAATAGATGAGATGTTGTGTGATGTAAAATTGTGTAAACATAATTTCTTTGTGCTTTAATTGATAATCGTGTCGATGGTTCGATCGATGGTAGAACGTCGTCGTCAAAGAACAGCTTCCTGCATCTTCGACGACGACGTTCTACCATTGATACGATTATCAATTAAAGCACAAAGAAGTTATGTTTTAGAATTGCTGTCGGTACTGAAAATCTATAGTTGTGTATGGAACGGAGGAAACTGCTTGATGTTCATGGTAAGAGGCTAAAATATATTCTAAGGTTGACAACATTCAGGAGTAGCATGGGAGAAGTGTGCAGTGCAGAACCATGATATGATAGAACAAATGGGTGCGTTGAAAAATCAATCAAAAATAATCTCGGGGAGATGACAGGTCAGTAAGACAGAGGTTAGTACCAAATATTTTAGAATCTGTACAATATGAGTTACTATAAACTGACTTTGCTGTTTAACCCTGGCTATATTTATTATCTAAAGATTATCTTTTTCATAAAATTATAATTAAATTAATTAATAAATGCAGCCAGAGTTAAACAGCAAAGTCAGTTTACAGTAACTTGTATTGTACAGATCCTAAATTAATAATCTGAGTTAAATTAATAATTTAGAGTATTAGAAATTAATCTTCTTATTGATTCTTTCAGAGTTTATTTCAATATAAACCATTAATCAATCTTGCAGAGGTGGTTTTGGACAAGGAGTAGCAAATATTCCCTATACAATCCACAACCTTTGGGAATAGATGTTGTTTCTGATATCATAGGTAGCTCAGATCAGATTGGCATACAACGGATATTGAAGTATGTATTTGTGACTTTCACATGACAATCCTGCACTCGCAGGACAACAAGCAGTCATCCGAGGAATTTCAGTAAGTGATTGTGTGTTGATTTTTTAGTAAAGATATTGCAATATCAATTTCTATTTTTTCTTGGAAAATAAAATTAAAAAGATGAATATAAATTAATATTGCAATATCTTAATTAATTCAGTCAAAATTAGAATCAACACACAATCTCTTACTATTGAAATTGATATTGCAATATCTTAATTAATTCAGTCAAAATTAGAATCAACACACAATCTCTTACTATTGAAATTGATATTGCAATATCTTAATTAATTCAGTCAAAATCAGAATCAATACATAATCTCTTATTATTGAAATTACTTGGATGACTGTTTTTTGTCCAGTGAGCGCAGGATTGTCACAATGAGAGAGTCACAAATACGTACTTCAATATCCATCGTATGCCAATTTGATCTGAACTACCTATGATACCAGAAGCAACATCTATTCCTGAAGGTGTTTGTGGATTGTATGGGGAATATTTGCTACTCCTTGTCTAAAACCACCTCTGCAAGATTGATTAATGGTTTACATAAAAATAAACTCTGAAAGAATCTCAATAAGAAGATTAATTTCTAATAACTATAGATTATTAATTTAACTGAGATTATTAATTTAGGATCTATACAATAATGTAAACTGACTTTGCTGTTTAACTCTGGCTGCATTTATTAATTAATTTAATTATTAAAGCAAACATGTGTTAAAGTCACAACATAATTTTATGAAAATGATAATCTTTAGATAATAAATGTAACCAGGGTTAAACAGCAAAGTCAGTTTACAATAACTCGTACAGAATCTAAAAAAATATTTAGCACTAACCTCCGTCTTACTGACCTGTCATCTCCATCAACGCACCCATCTGTTCTGTCATAATCGTGCAGTGCACGCTTCTCCCATACTACTCCTGAATGTTGTCAACCTTAGAATAGAATTATAGATACTTTAGCCTCTTACCATGAACATCAAGTAGTTTCTTCCGTTCCATACACAACTATAGATTTTCAGTATCCACAGAAATTCTGAAACATAACTTCTTTGCGCTTTCGTCAAAGGTTTCAGTTTTACAAGTGTGTGGTTTTTTTTTAACAAAAAATTTACAAAATTCAAGATAAAACTTTTGAACAAATTCAATCTAAGTAATATATGAAATAGAAAAAAATAATTTACTTATGTATCAAATAAGATATTTTTCATTAAATTCAATCTAAGTGATATATGCATTAAATTCAATTTAAGTGGTCTATAAACACTACAAAATGCGTGATATCTCAACAAAATTACCTTTTCAAAAAAGGTAAAAAAAAGGCGCCAAGTGTTTGGTTTTTCCTTTAAGCAAAAAAATTATTGGATGGTTCAACCTAAGTAATATAAGGAAAAAATAACAAATTTAAAATAAAACTTTTAATCAAATTCAATCTAAGTGGTATGTACTTTTGAATGGTTCAACCTATATCAAAGTATTATATACTAAGTGTGTCAAATTTAATCTAAGTAATATATATTTCTGAAATTTTTAAAGTTTATACTCACAAATTAACTTCTCTACAAAAATAGTGATATCTAAATATTTTGCGCCAAATATAAAAACAAATATTTTTATAGAAACTAAAACATTACTATTCTTTAGCTAGTTTTTATAATACAAAACAATTTTTTAGATTTAATACTATAAAATGAGAATATTAGTTTGATTGTTTTAAGTTTGATTGTTTTAAGTTTGTTTTTAGATACAATTTCATTAATTACAAAGTATTTTAACGATAAACTTAAGAAGATTCTTAAATATAAGATTAAACTATAAATATTGGCCTTTTGTATTACATTATTGTCTGCTGTGCGCCGATACGAGGCTGCTGTACGCCTGCAAAAAACAATTGTCAGGAAGCATATTGGCAAGAAATAAAGGAGATAATATTGAGCTGGCAAATAAGTTTTAATACAAATAAATTATAAATATTACAAATAAATACTTTAATACAAATAAATATTTTACTACAAAAACTTGGCGCTGCTAAATCGAATAATTTGCTTTAATACAAAATAATTTTCTTACAATCTAACTTACATACTAAAATATATATAACACACGCATTCAAAAGAAAAGAGAGAGAGAGAGGAGAGAGAGAGAGGAGAGAGAGAGCGAGCGAGAGAGAGAGAGAGAGGAGCGACGAGAGAGAGAGGAGAGAGAGCGAGAGAGACGAGAGCGAGCGAGCGGGAGCGAGAGAGCGAGGGAGAGCGACGAGGAGAGAGAGAGAGAGAGCAGAGAGACAGGAGAGAAGGAGAGGAGAGAGAGAGGAGAGAGAGAGAGCGAGAGACGAGAGAGAGAGAGAGAGGAGAGAGAGAGAGAGAGAGAGAGAGAGAGAGAGAGAGAGAGACGACGAGAGAGAGACGAGACGAGAGAGAGGAGAAGAGAGAGACGAGAGAGAGAGAGAGAGAGAGAGAGAGAGAGAGAGAGAGAGGAGAGAGGAGAGAGACGAGAGAGAGAGAGACCGAGAGAGCAGAGAAGCGAGAGATGAAGAGAGCAGAGAAGAAGACGAGAGAGAGAGCAGGAAGAGGAGAGAGAGCGAGAGAGAGAGGAGAGAGAGATGAGAGAGCTGAGAGTGAGCTCGCTCTCTCTCTCCTCTCTCTCCTCTCCTCTCCTCTCGCTCTCTCTCGGGGAGGACTCTCGCGCGCTTTCCGCAGAGAGGAGAGAGAGGAGTGGGGAGAGACGAGAGAAGAGAGAGAGAGAGAGAGAGAGAGCGATAACCTGATCATGTGACCGCGTGCTTAACGCCCTCATCGAATCAGAAGAGACGCGGTTTGCCACTCTCTCCCTCAGAGGCTCTCTAGGTTGGACATGAACCCGATTGGACACGAACTTAATTGGACACAGACCCGATTGGACAGACCCGATTGCACATGGACCCGATTGCACACCGACCCGATTGCACACGGACCCGATTGCACACGGACCCGATTGCGCACCGACCCGATTGCGCACCGACCTGATTGCATACGATACGATTCCGCATCGCAGAATAATGCAAAAACAACATGGATATAGCACAGAAAATTTAGAATAAATTTTTATAAATATTTTACGAATTTATTTTTAAAAAACGTTTTTTAAGTTATATAATCGTTTTTATAAATTATTTAAAAATTATTATTAATATGTAAAATATATTTTTAAAATGTACTAAAAAATATTTATGGTATATAAACTCGAAATATTTTTGCATTTTTAAATTATAATAACATAAATATTTATTTTTAATATTTTCATAAATATTTATTATAATTATTTTATACTTGGCAAACTCAGACATAAAAATATGTACAAAATATTTATTATAATATTTTCTTTTTTTATACATATTTTATAGTCGCAAACCTATGTGGTGCAGAAAATGCTTTATGCACACGCACGCACACGCACGCACGCACGCACGCACGCGCACACACACACACACACACGGAGATGCAAGGGGGGCTTTGCCCCCTCCCGCACCCACCCCGTCCAAGTCGCTAACCCATGTACTATCTAAAATGCGGAATCTTATCATGTGCAATCGGATCCGTATGCAAACGGGTCTGTGTGCAATCGGGTCCGTGTGTAATCGGGTCGTGCGCAATCGGGTCCGTGTGCAATCGGGTCTGTGTCCAATCGGGAATACTACTGTGTCCAATCGCTTATGTGCGCAATCGAGACAGTCCCTCAATTAACTGACGTTATTAATTAGTCAAGAATATGACGTCGGAAATATGTTGTAGAATGAATAAATGACTGACGTAATTAATAGGTCAAAAAATGACGTTATTATTACGTCTCAATTTGGTAACATGACGTCCGCGACCTTACATGACGAATTATTGACGTCGTATTAACGTCACCTTGCTACCTGGGTCTGCTGTGTAATGAAGATCATCAAGATAAATCAAAAGATCCCCTTGACAATAACAACTGTGACGAAGGGATCAAGAAATTTGTTACTTAATTAACCTTCTAATCGATTCCCGAATAACCATATAGAACAATCTCAATAGATATTATCCTTGTTGCTCCAGTACCGTGCCAAATTCAGCGCCGCGGATCAATAAGCCGTCAATCTAAAGTAAGTCATTTCTAAGGATGCGGTCCCATAAAGCGGATTATGCGGAAGCGGAACGAGCGGATCACCAATCGCAAGATAATTCTAATAGAACTTTTTCAAAGATTACGTCGAAATGGTTCTGTGATTGGTGATCCGCTCGTTCCGCTTCCGCATAATCCGCTCCATGGGACCGCACCCTAATCCTAAAGAATATGTCATTCGAGCAAGATTGAAAGTACAACAGACGCATCTGTGCCCTTATTATTACTATTAATTTAGTATTAAGTTAATTCGCCAGACTACACTTAAGTATAGTAGATTAATTAATCTTTCGCCTGGCGTAATAATTGCTTGACCTAGCTAGTTTGATTGAACTGAGCATAACAAATCTAGATTCCGATAAAAGAGCATTAATTCTATCCGCTCATTAGCAAAATAAGTTATAGTTAAGTAACCGATAGCACAGATGCAATCGTCCACTATTAATTTGCACATTTTGTTTTGCACGCAACCACTCACGCTTAACTAAGCGACCATCCGGTTAACAAAGCATTCATTGGTTGTTTTTGTTGTTATTACGGTAGATGGTTTTAAAAAACCAACATCGCACCGGCCAAAGAAAACGCGAGAGGATCGTTCGAGCTCAACAGAGAGCATTAGATCGAGCTGTAAGAGAATTCAAGTTGTTCGGAAGGCCACTGTAGCATACTCCTCCTCCTGTCATCAGCGTAAATGCTCCACCAGGAGAGCGATCTTTCTCCTCGACTTCTCTCAAGAGGATCCAATTCCCTTTAAAAACTACAACTAATAGCCAGCGCCTCCAAATTGATAACTATTCGGATGACAACCCTCCAACTACAATTAATTCACACTCAGAATTAGAACCGTTAGATCCTTCGGTCAATAACGACAATTTCACAATATCAAGAATCTTAATATTCCCCCCTCCTGATCTTTAAGCAGAAGCCCCTCTCCCTCGATTCTGGTATGCGAATAGATATAATCCCACATGGAAATGAAGAGTGAGTCCCAGATGCGCACAGTAATAAACGGATACAGCAGGCTGAGTGAAACGGACACAGTAACAAACGGACACAGTAATAAACGGACACAGTAACAAACGGACACAGTGCGAAACGGACACAGTAACAAACGGGCACAGTAATAAACGGACACAGACCAAATGCGCACACTGCACATGCGCACGGACGAAATGCAATCCATGTACATTGCAAGCAGAGTAAAGTCCACATAGGTTAGCGACTTGGACGAGGTGGGTGCGGGAGGGGGGCCGAAGGCCCTCCTTGCACCCCCGGGTGTGTGTGTGTGTGTGTGCGCGTGCAAAGCATTCACTGCATCACATGGGTTTGCGACTTTCCGTGTGCGCATGTGCAGTATGCGCATTTGGTCTGTGTCCGTTTGTTACTGTGTCCGTTTATTACTGTGTCCGTTTATTACTGTGTTCGTTTGTTACTGTGTCCGTTTGTTACTGTGTCTGTTTATTACTGTGTCCGTTTGTTACTGTGTCCGTTTGTTACTGTGTCCGTTTGTTACTGCCCAGATAGCCAAACGAGATTAAGCATATCGGGCAAATTAATGCACTGCATGTATGTTGTGAACTTGCCCACAATTTGCTGTCATTGTAATTTAATGTGGAACGAAGTTAACATCAGGAGAGCAAATAACCTTCATCAGTTTATAAAATTATAAGTGCATGCATTGAGGAATAATAAACTTGTCACATTGACAGTGTTGTGAGTGTGATGCACTCACACAAGAAATGTCGCAAGCGATATAAGGTGTCAAATGACGCCTCGCGCGCGGACATCGCCCGGCCTACATACCGGGCGTCGCACCGGGCAATGCACCCGATTGCTTAATAAACAACACTCAAAATCTCCTGATTTTGGGATGGAATCTGCATAGCTAGCAATTGCTAGCTAAGCAAGAACATTGACCAAAGGCCAGTGACCGGGAAGTACCCTCCCCGGTTATACACCAAAAATCGGTGTATATAAACACCGAGGTACAGACAACGAGCGGGCTTTGCTACACATTATACAACGACGAACGTATGTCGCTCATCCTTTTATATTTGTCACGGGTATTAACGAATTACGTCAGTGTAACTCAGTGTAATCAAGATAGAAAATATATATACATTGTTATACGACAATCGGCTACAATCTCAAGAAACCTGACCCGAGGAGTATCGACGGACGATCCCAAATACCTGTGACCCTTTATCCACCAAAGAACCACAACAACAACAATTGTGCATGCATGTTGACAACTTGCCGTCAGTTTGTTGAATTCTAATGTAGAATTTTACATGATGTCAGAACAACAGACAGTTTGAGGAAACATCTTGGCTTTAGTTTGATAAAATTAATAGAGAATAAGTGACAGCAAAATAACAACACGTTGTCTTTATTTGGCTATCTGGGTGTGTCCGTTTGGTCTGTATCCGTTTGTTACTGTGTCCGTTTCACTCAGCCTGCTGTATCCGTTTATTACTGTGCGCATCTGGGACTCACTGTTCATTTCTATGTGGGATTATATCTATTCGCATACCAGAATCGAGGGAGAGGGGCTTCTGCTTAAAGATCAGGAGGGGGGAATATTAAGATTCTTGATATTGTGAAATTGTCGTTATTGACCAAAGGATCTAACGGTTCTAATTCTGAGTGTGAATTAATTGTAGTTGGAGGGTTGTCATCCGAATAGTTATCAATTTGGAGGCGCTGGCTATTAGTTGTAGTTTTTAAAGGAAATTGGATCCTCTTGAGAGAGGTCGAGGAGAAAGATCGCTCTCCTGGTGGAGCGTTTACGCTGATGACAGAAGGAGGAGTATGCTACAGCGGCCTTCCGAACAACTTGAATTCTCTTACAGCTCGATCTAATGCTCTCTGTTGAGCTCGAACGATCCTCTCGCGTTTTCTTTGGCCGGTGCGATGTTGGTTTTTTAAAACCATCTACCGTAATAACAACAAAAACAACCAATGAATGCTTTGTTAACCGGATGGTCGCTTAGTTAAGCGTGAGTGGTTGCGTGCAAAACAAAATGTGCAAATTAATAGTGGACGATTGCATCTGTGCTATCGGTTACTTAACTATAACTTATTTTGCTAATGAGCGGATAGAATTAATGCTCTTTTATCGGAATCTAGGTTTGTTATGCTCAGTTCAATCAAACTAGCTAGGTCAAGCAATTATTACGCCAGGCGAAAGATTAATTAATCTACTATACTTAAGTGTAGTCTGGCGAATTAACTTAATACTAAATTAATAGTAATAATAAGGGCACAGATGCGTCTGTTGTACTTTCAATCTTGCTCGAATGACATATTCTTTAGGATTAGGGTGCGGTCCCATGGAGCGGATTATGCGGAAGCGGAACGAGCGGATCACCAATCACAGAACCGTTTCGACGTAATCTTTGAAAGAGTTCTATTAGAATTATCTTGCGATTGGTGATCCGCTCGTTCCGCTTCCGCATAATCCGCTTTATGGGACCGCATCCTTAGAAATGACTTACTTTAGATTGACGGCTTATTGATCCGCGGCGCTGAATTTGACACGGTACTGGAGCAACAAGGATAATATCTATTGAGATTGTTCTATATGGTTATTCGGGAATCGATTAGAAGGTTAATTAAGTAACAAATTTCTTGATCCCTTTGTCACAGTTGTTATTGTCAAGGGGATCTTTTGATTTATCTTGATGATCTTCATTACACAGCAGACCCAGGTAGCAAGGTGACGTTAATACGACGTCAATAATTCGTCATGTAAGGTCGCGGACGTCATGTTACCAAATTAAGACGTAATAATAACGTCATTTTTTGACCTATTAATTACGTCAGTCATTTATTCATTCTACAACGTATTTCCGACGTCATATTCTTGACTAATTAATAACGTCAGTTAATTGAGGGACTGTCTTGATTGCGCACATAAGCGATTGGACACAGTAGTATTCCCGATTGGACACAGACCCGATTGCACACGGACCCGATTGCGCACCGACCCGTTTGCACACGGAACCGATTGCACACGGACCCGATTGCGCACCGACCCGATTGCACACGACCCGATTGCACACGACCCGATTACACACGGACCCGATTGCACACAGACCCGATTGCGCACCGACCCGTTTGCATACGGATCCGATTGCACATGATAAGATTCCGCATTTTAGATAGTACATGGGTTAGCGACTTGGACGGGGTGGGTGCGGGAGGGGGCAAAGCCCCCCTTGCATCTCCGTGTGTGTGTGTGTGTGCGCGTGCGTGCGTGCGTGCGTGCGTGTGCGTGCGTGTGCATAAAGCATTTTCTGCACCACATAGGTTTGCGACTATAAAATATGTATAAAAAAAGAAAATATTATAATAAATATTTTGTACATATTTTTATGTCTGAGTTTGCCAAGTATAAAATAATTATAATAAATATTTATGAAAATATTAAAAATAAATATTTATGTTATTATAATTTAAAAATGCAAAAATATTTCGAGTTTATATACCATAAATATTTTTTAGTACATTTTAAAAATATATTTTACATATTAATAATAATTTTTAAATAATTTATAAAAACGATTATATAACTTAAAAAACGTTTTTTAAAAATAAATTCGTAAAATATTTATAAAAATTTATTCTAAATTTTCTGTGCTATATCCATGTTGTTTTTGCATTATTCTGCGATGCGGAATCGTATCGTATGCAATCAGGTCGGTGCGCAATCGGGTCGGTGCGCAATCGGGTCCGTGTGCAATCGGGTCCGTGTGCAATCGGGTCGGTGTGCAATCGGGTCCATGTGCAATCGGGTCTGTCCAATCGGGTCTGTGTCCAATTAAGTTCGTGTCCAATCGGGTTCATGTCCAACCTAGAGAGCCTCTGAGGGAGAGAGTGGCAAACCGCGTCTCTTCTGATTCGATGAGGGCGTTAAGCACGCGGTCACATGATCAGGTTATCGCTCTCTCTCTCTCTCTCTCTCTCTCTCTCTCTCTCTCTCTCTCTCTCTCTCTCTCTCTCTCTCTCAGAGGCTCACTAAACAGATAGAGACCGCGTCTTTTCTGACTCGATAGGGGCGTTTACGTGATCAGTTTGCCACTCTCTCCCTCAGAGACTCTCTAGTCCAATCGGGTCTGTGTCCAATCGAGTCCGTGTCCAATCGGGAAATACTACTGTGTCCAATCGCTTATGTGCGCAATCGGGCCTCACTCATAATCTAATGAGACATTAATATTAACTGTCATATTAATTAGATTTTGTACTGTTAAAAAATTATAATTGTTGAAACATATGTTTTCAAAACGAAAAAGTTGTGGTTAGTTTAATTTGATTGAATTGGTAAAAGTTTCTAATTTTGCTCTTATATGTAAATATAGATGACAGGAAAAATATCCGTTGCCAGAATTCGACGTATTAAAATAACGAGTGAGTCACAGATGCGCACAGTAATAAACGGACACAGCAAGCTGAGTGAAACGGACACAGTAACAAATGGACACAGACCAAACGGACACAGTAATAAACGGACACAGTGCGAAACGGACACAGTAACAAACGGACACAGACCAAATGCGCACAGAGCAAAACGGACACAGTGCGAAACGGACACAGACCAAATGCGCACACTGCACATGCGCACAGACCAAATGCATACACGGAAAGTCGCAAACCCATGTAATGCAGTGAATGCTTTGCACGCACGCACACACACACACACACACACACACACGGGGGGTGCAAGGGGGGCCTTCGGCCCCCCTCCCGCACCCACCCCGTCCAAGTCGCTAACCTATGTGGACTTTACTCTGCTTGCAATGTACATGGATTGCATTTGGTCCTTGCGCACGTGCAGTGTGCGCATGTGCAGTGTGCGCATTTGGTCCGTGCGCATTTGGTCTGTGTCCGTTTCGCACTGTGTGCGTTTCGCTCTGTGCGCATTTGGTCTGTGTCCGTTTGTTACTGTGTCCGTTTCGCACTGTGTCCGTTTCGCTCTATGCGCATTTGGTCTGTGTCCGTTTGTTACTGTGTCCGTTTTTTACTGTGTCCGTTTATTACTGTGTCCGTTTGGTCTGTGTCCGTTTGTTACTGTGTCCGTTTCACTCAGCTTGCTGTGTCCGTTTATTACTGTGCGCATCTGGGACGCTCCCAAAATAACAGATCTAATATAGCCTCAAAATAGCGATTGTTTAGACAAAAATTGCTTCCGATCGCTAAATTTTCGTGTAAATTTCTTGTAAACTACCCGTCATATATTATACTTTTGGCACTAGCTAAACCCAGGAAGCACTAACAAGGAGGTTATTAAGTGGATTTTGTATTGTTACGTCCGGTGAATTTAACGTTTTTCTTCTCGTTGTCCTTGTAGGGAAAATAGTTAAGTAAGAGGAATCGTATTCTAACGGTTGCCGAGACCAAGAAATGTTTGCAGAGGATCGCTCTATCGTCACGCACAAGTTCGTGAAATATAGCGACAATTTAAAATTTTATTTTTGGGGAATAATAAATACATAAACCGAAGAAAATAGTCATCAAACAAATGCAAAGTTCCCCATCTGTAAACTATTTCGAGAGCGACCGTTAGATATGATTTAATTTCTTGGGGAAGTCTGGGGCAATGTCGAGTCTAGAATAGAAAAATAAATAATAACTTTATTACCAAACCATACTCTAACAATGCCCTGGATCGGTACCCGACGCTAAGCAAAGGAAAAGGGAAATATTAAAACTCAATGAAATTAAAGTCTTTAAACAAGAAACTTCCGGAAACTATAAAAATTTATTATTCAAAGCAAAAACGCTGTCCGCGCTCAATCAATAAAAGTTTCTAACTAAAATCTATAGGAAGACATAAAGACCCTTTTTTTTGCTTGTTTGAGTGACCTAAAAATAAAAGGAACGAAAATTATAAAAACCCCTCTCCTATACTCAAAACCTAAACCAAATCGGGCGGAGACGAGAAGAGATGGACCAATAGCTGATCATCTCTACGAAATAATAATTTCGCAAGTTCCCAATAGGCAAGCTCCAAATTTGGTGGTTTTGAAAAGGCCCACCAATCCAAGAATGACATCGCCTACACCTCAACCCTTCCCTTCGGAAAATTGAGTATAAAATCGCGATTTTGAAAACCACGAGCAGCTTTTTCCGCTTTTTACTTTACACCGAGAGACCGAGTCCGCGTAAGTCCGCATCTCGCCGAATCCGAGTGTTGGTGCAAGTGAACACTGAACTTAAGTGAAGTGAGAAAAACTCCAGCACTTCTACGACCGGAGAACTAACGAGTATCCACCTCAATTCATCCTTGGGCAGGCTTCACCCTCCTGGACTCATCCTCCAGCTGCGGCTTTGAGTTTAACAACCCCTATCTATTTTGACAAATAGTAAGTCTTTAGACATAAATTTTCACCGGGTCCCGATTTCCGTTATGTAAAATAAAACTTAAAATTGTAGTGGACAATAGTTTCTTCCATCGTAATCGGTCGAACCTAAAAAGAAAACGGAGACGGGCGATCAGGCGGGCTCGCGCTTATCCGGAAGCTATCAAACCCACTTCGCGTTCAGAGGGCTCTTCACCTTCGACGGGAAACGCGAACTTCGACCCTGCCCTTCGAGACCGGGCGTTCCGGTGCGCGGATTCAGAGGCTGTCGCTCGAAAGTCCGACCGGGCGTTCCGGTGCGCGGATTCAGAGGCGGTCATCGTTCAAACATCCGAAGATAGCGCCCACAACACCCGTAATTTCGCCACGGTCTCGGATTCTGACAGAAAACAACTTTCTTCACCTCCTCCTCCTCCCTCACCTCACTATTCTCCTATTAGTTCTCCCGAACCAGAAGAGGTTCCTCCGCCACCTTCACACCATCCCTTGAATTTTTAGCCAAATTTTTCCTTCTACCTCCCCGTCCAAGATATTATTATTACGATGGCACCCAAACCTCCTTACTCGAAATCCTGGAACAATTCCCCCTCAAAATAGATCCCCTTCTCCACCATTTCCGCGACCTTACGATTAATCCGGAAGCGATTGATCTGGAAGTCCTTTTAGAGATTTTACCCGCACTCGCTCCTAACAATCCTATTGTTGCGCCTTGCGATACAACAAAGGATTTTTGCCGTACCTTGCGGTGCGACAAAAGATCTTTCGGGATTCGTTACTGCCCAAGGAGTAGGAACTCGCGGAAAGAGGCGGCTGTTGTTGGCAGGGTCCTCAAATCACTCACTCACTGATTCTAAGTTAATTTGATATAACAGATTTATTTCACTGTGGTTGTACATTGGTTGCAGTCGGCGAAGGTGCCGCGTCGTATTACACTTGATTAGATACGGCGCGTGACTCGGAGTTAACGCGTTGTATCTTTGCTCGCTTGAGATTTGCTTGCGGCCAAGTCCCGAACTCGTTATTCACTCGTGCGGGCCGTACGTATCGGCTCGATTTCTAATCACTGATCCCGCTGGACGCTGTTCGGCAGCAGCTTAAATAGTGTCGCGGATTTAATTATTAGTGGGGGCATCGGCCCCTTCGCATGACCATATATGGTCATTCCCGCGCGCATCCGGCGCGCGGGAAATATTTGCGAGCTTAGCAACAATTGCCAAAATGCAGGTGTGCATTTCCGGTGGCATGATTGTTGCTAAGCTGGCTTCGCTAATTCTTTAAGGTGGCTGGTGCGTTGCTCAGTGCGATGACCGGCCGGCAGCGCACGAGGCATATGTCACCTGACACCTTATGATAGCGAGCCTTCCTCGGCGAGCTAAATGATAATTTGAATACTTTATTTGTAATATAATTTTATTGGTTGTGTTCCGCTCACAACACTATCCTTGTATTCACCGGCCCTATTATTTCGATCCTTTCGCTATCTCAGCTGATTTATTTTACAACTTCTTCCCCCCTTCATACGCTACCATAGAGGAACTATCCTAAAACTCATATCTCCTCCCCCCGATTTAGTAGACAAGAATAATAATTATAATAGATATAAACCTCTTATCCAAAATTAATGGAATTTTAGCTAATATTTAAATTATTTGTAATTATGTTAACCAATTATTCGAATCATTATTCCGATCTTTAGATTATTTTGTAATTATTATCATTCCGTAATTATGATAGCTAATATTTAAATTATTTGTAATTATGTTAACCTATTATTCAAATTCCTATATATTCCTATATAATAACCTATTATTCATCATTCCGATTTTTAAATTATTTCGTAATTATTCTTCGTCATTATGATAGTCAATTTCAAAATTTATTTCCTGCAATTATACTAGCCAATTTATGAATTGTTATTAAGTATGTCTTAAATTATTATTAATAGTATCTTTATAATCAACCACGACTTCAACGTTTATTAGTGTACTTATGTTAGAATAAAATCTTTGCATATAGTTTTTAAGAAATTACATTGACTATTTAATTTCAAAAACCACCCCCGGATCTCCACTCCCTGATCAAAGATTGCACCAGGTCCAGTCCCGAGTTAAAGTGATTCAATTCACTGACTCAAAACTTGGACCACGAACGCATGACTCAGAAACGGTTATAGCGGGCTTGAAAGAGCACGCTGACCCATATTCTGCGTTGTAAAAAGTGCGTTCGACCCGAGACACCTACCCTCTCTTAATTTGCGTGCCTACGGGAATTGTGTAAGTTTTGTTGCGTTCTTCCTTGCCTTGCCTGCGTATTCAAAACAAATTAAATCTCTTAAGGCTGGACGTAACAGTACTTTATTTAAAAAATTTTATTTTTTTAGAGGATTGCGCATCGTGTATGTGCAGCGACTGTGATCATGTAGTCTAAACGGAGGCTTTTGATATGCTAAAAAGGAGGGCATGCATGCTATTTGGAGAGATAATAAATGATAGTCCGACTGTAGTACCGTGAAAAAAATTATTCAAAAATAATTAGAAAGAAATTAAAATTATGAAGCCATTCTTGAAAATTGACGAGTGAGCTTTTGAACACGTTTAAAACAAATTTTGTTGGAGTCTTACTTGCTTATATATCAAATTATAAATAGGAATAAAACTTGATAAGTAAAATTTCTTTAAATTGGTTTTTAGAAAAATTAAGTGAAGATCGAGGGAACGAGAGAAATGTTTTTCAAAAAATAGCTGTTTTAGAGAATTCTAATAACCATATTGGGTTTATCTTAAATTTTGGAATTCTGACAACGGATTCATAATCAGCGACCCGAAAAATCCCTATATACGATTTTTCATTTAATAAAGAACATAAAATTTCGATCTGCCATATTAAAATTTGAGATTAACAAAAAAACTATGGCATATTTTTTCATAACTCAACCTAATGCCCTGAATCAGATTTTGGTTATTTGGAGTTCCCGAGTTTCCAGGTGGCCCTTAATAAATTAACTTTAACCCTCTGACAGCACACTGGATTAAACACACCCAGGCCGATTTTCATACGTGCGCCATTTTATAACAAGCAGTAATGAGAAAATGGAACATGGGTGAGAAAAAAGTTAGGGGTCCCTTTTATTATATGCGTGCTTGATCCGATCATTACTCACTTAGTGCCTGCAGCAGCGTGAACAGAAGTTCGATTCCGGATGTGATACACCTAGTGTGCGGCGAACGTTACAAAATTGTGCAGAGCGGAAATTTGAAATGCAAGTAATTGCATTCAACTATAAATTACTTTTTTTTAATAAATCAAGTAAAAAAACATTAGTGAAGTATATTTTCGTGTATGACAAATTAATTTTTGTACACGGAAAAAAAATTACTCTCAAATTGAAACTTATGTATTCAAATAATGATAATGTGTATAAAGGCTTTTGGTATTAATTTAATACGAGTTAGTGTGATAGAAATGCTGATAGAGCTAAAGCTGATTGGTGTTTGCTATATAATATATTTCTTCTACAGGAAAATCTTAGTACAAACGTTTCGGCACGTTTTCTTCGGCCATCCTCAGTGTATAATAATATTCATCTCATACGTGATTAAAATTTCAATCCTATGCTTAAAATCTAGCGAGACATTTGTTGTTCCTTCCCATTTTACAATATTGCTAAAACCAGAGAGTATAAAAATTCGAGTCAACCTTATTCAAGTTAATGGAATACATTATAGGTACCTGTTAAATTGTGAGAGTGATTCCTATGTATATGTGGAAGTCCTTGGTTTACCTTTTTTATATATGTCTGTCATTGTTCGTCTTAATATTGTCATGAATATATTTAGATTAAGAGTTGTCTGATAAATATTAAAAGTAAAATTGTATAATTGTATTTGTCAATAATTAAAATACTAAATTAAAAAAAAATAAAAAATAAAAAACTAAACCTAGATAACAGTGTCTTCTCAAAGAATTCATAAAGCAATCTTCCTTTCTGAACAGTAATTCCTGAGGAATTTATAGAAGAATACTTCAAGAATAACGTACGAAGTTACATGCACCATGATTCAAATTCCTCAGGATTTCTTAAAGTATTCATATAGGATTATTTGTTAGAATTCCTCAGAACTTCTTAAAGTATTCATATAGAATTACTTGTTGGAATTCCTCAGAACTTCTTAAAGTATTCATTAAGACTTCTCCAAGTAGATATCTCAAACGGAATTAAAAAATTTATTTTCAAGATTTCTGATAAATGTTCCGATTTTTATAATATTGGAACGTTTCTCAGAAAAATTTGAAAAATGAATTCTAATTAATTTTGTAAGAGGAAGATTATACCATGTTTCAGCCAAGCCATAATCGTACCTGTTAAAGCATGTTTAATTTCTGTACCTGAAAAAACGGTCACCCATTCAAGTGTTAACCATCGCCAACGTTGCTTGACTTCGAAGACCGTACGCATCCTAACGCCCCGTGATGATCTATGAACACTTCTTGTTTATGCATACACATTTGTTAATATATTGTTTTGTTAATTACATATAGCGCATTTCGTGTATAAAAGTATAAATTAGCATTTATTAAGCGATATATAATTATAAAAATGTAATTCAGATTATCCAAACACTCGATTAATTTCTGATGAATACTCAAAGTATTCCAAATAATAAATCGCGAGGTATTCATTGCAATGAACTCTTAAGAAATACTTCAATGTGAACTCATTGTGGCTAATTCCTCAAGAATTCTTTATGTATTCATTTTTCTACTTCTCCAAGTATTCACTAAAATGACTTCTTTAGGAATTTCTGTTCATCTCTGTGTTATCTGGGAAAGGAATACCAAATAAAAATATAAATTAAAAAGTAAAAGAAATATGATAATAATCTTGTCAAATTGTTAAAATTGTATTAGAAAAGAAAAAAGAAACAATAAGTGAAAAATAATTTATACGTTAAGAATTGAATTGAAATAAATAAGCACAATAGGACCAGATTTGTCAATAATTAAAAAACAAGTTAAAAAACAGTTGTACAAATTAATTGCTATGAAATAATTCTTATTTTATGACTAGTTAGTATTCCTACTTCCTACATGTTTATGTCTTTACGGATAACTGTCGACTGATGTGTGATCGTTTGAATATTCGGGAAGGAATCAAGGATAGGCATATAAACACTTTCTAAGTGTTCTGTATTGTTGTGTATGTTGAGACCCATTTTGTTTTTTTATATGCAACATTTCAGATGTTAATCTTTTGATATAATTCGGTTCTTTATCTAAGATTCTGACCGTGTCCCAATTGAAATCATGATCAAATTCTATTCTATGATATAAAATGGGAGATTTGCATGTTCTTTTTATGTCGCTTTTATGCTCTTTGACTCTTGTTATTAGTTTCCTTTTTGTTTGTCCTACACAAGATGCGTCGCAATCATTACACTATTCTGTATACTATCACACCGTTCCATCGCCTCCAATGTATCTTTACCAGTTTTAATATATCTATTGAGTTTATTGTTTAAGTTATAAGCTAATTTACAACCTGTAATCGACTTTAATGTCATGAATTTTTCTGATATTTTTTTGACATACGGTATTGTGAAATAAGTATTTATATCATTGTCATTCTTTTTGTTATCTGTTTGTTTCTTTTTGTTTTTGTGGAATTTTAATCTATCATTGATTATTTTAAATATGTAATTTAAAGGGTATCCATTTTTTAGTAATGTTTCTATTATTTTTATTATATTTTTTTGATAAAATTTTGGATGTGATAGGAACAATGTGTTGTCCAGTAATCCAATGATAACTCCCTTTTTGTGGATTAATGAGTGGTATGAGTAAAAACTTAGGTACCTATCTGAAGCAGTCGGTTTCTTATATAAATCAAATAAAATGTGATTATTTTCTATCAATAGCGTTACATTTAGAAAACTGATTTTATTGTTGACTCCAATTTCTAATGTAAATTTTAGTCTCTCATGTTTTTCGTTAAAAGTGTTAAAAAGTTCTATTAGTTTATTTTTCGGCCACAAGTAAAATATCATCTACATATCTGAAATAAAACGGTAGATTGTATGGTAATGAGTTTATGATTTCGTTTTTAAAGTCCCTCATTGCGATATCCACAATGGTCGGTGAGAGCGGAGAGCCCATAGATGTGCCAAAAATCTGTTTGTATATTGTATTGTTGAATTTGAAATAAGTAGAATTTAGTACTAGGTTAATAGCTATTAGGAATTCTTCATATGGGATACAAGTGTTATTAGTGATTAGATTCCATCTTTTCTTGATACTTATTATAACTAGTTCTTTGGGAATATTCGTAAATGGTGATACCACATCAAAAGATGCTATTAAGAAATTATTATCTATTTGTGTGTCATTTAATTTTTCCAGTAATTCATAGCTATTTTTTATTTGACTCTTAGAAGTTTCTATGCTGTTTTGTATAATTTTAAATAGATATTGTGCTATCTTATAGAGCGGACTATTAGTTGTTGACACTATGATTCTATATGGATTGTTAGGTTTATGGATTTTTGGCAGTCCATAGGCTCTAGGGATGTTACCATCGATAGTCATTAAATGTCTATAAGTTTCTTCATCTATGTATCCTTTTTGTTTCCATCTGGTTAGCAATGTCCGTAGCTCATTTGTTAGTTTCTTAATAAGATCTTTTTTACAAATGGTATATGTATTCTCGTACGAAAGTAATTCTTCTATTTTATTAATGTATTGTGATTTGTCTAATGCTACTGTGGTATTCCCTTTATCCGCTCTTGTGAATAATATATTCGGGTGATCTTTTATGAATTCTTTTGTGCGTTTTAAACATTTTAATATTATTTTATCGTCACTGTTGCAATTATTCGGACCTTTTATTGATAATTGGTATTGTATCATTTCTGATAGCCCTTTGAAATTCTTCACTGCATTTGTCGATGTTTTTTTCTATGCTTTTTATAAATTCAAATGCAACGGTAACTGTGCCTCTTCGGGAACTGAAACATTAGAAAGATTGTGGAACCAATTTTGAGGTATTTGTATATATCAGAGTGCAGATTGAATTGATCAGGTGTATAATATTGATATTGTAATTTAATGTATCTATGTTTGTAATATTTGAATTTTTCGTTGTTTGACATATATATATAGTTGTGAATGAGATGGATTTTATGTTATTTTTTATCGTTTGATCGCGTTTATTGATAAGCCATTCCACCTTCTTATTCAATTTCCGAATCCTCAGATACCATAACCTATTCATGTGTGCCACCTGTCCGCTGAAAAACTTGCAATGTAAATTGCCTGGTACCAGCACACGGATATCCTAACGACATCCATAAGATGTCCTTAACGGATATTGAGGATATCCACAGGACATCCGTTTTACGTCCTTTGGACATTCTATAGACGTCCATGGGATATTGGTTTATGAAACTGGTGGACATGCTATATCCGTAAAATATGTTCGATGGACGTTCTATAGATGTCCTATGGACGTTCTATGGACGTGATAAAAAGCGGCATTCAAAATTAAATTTTACATTAAATAAAAAGATAAAAATAGAATAAAATATATGTATATATAAGGACTTCCGTTTCCGGTAGAGTGAGTAGAAGTATTGTAAGAGCAGGTGTGAGAGAGAACGGTGTGAAGCGGTGATTATAGAGATCATTAGGGTGAGTGAGAGTGAAGGGCGAGAGAGAGAAAGTGAGTGAGAGAGAGCGAGTGGAGGGAGCAAAGGGCGTGCAGAGATAGGGCGGAGGTAAGGTGAATCGGCGCATAGAGTGAGAGGTTAGGGAGAGAAGAAGGAGCGCGAGAATAATACGAGCAGGGAGTAGGAAAGTAGAGAGAGGTAACTCGCGGAGTGGGAGAAGGCGAGCGGGCGCGGATAGAGTGGCTAAGATAGAGGGGCATAGGGTAGGAGTAGTGAGGGCGCACAAGAAGAAAGAACAAACATAGAACCAGGAGAGTTAGATAGAGTGACGATGGCAGAGGGAGTGAGAAGGGAGAGAAGTGACAGCGTGGGCAGCGCGAGTAGTACGGAAGATCAGCTGAAAAGAAAGAGAGTTACTAGGAAGAGACTCGTTAGAGCAGGAAAGAGGGTTAGCAAACATATTTAAAAGGAGCAAGAAAGTGACGAGATCGCCGGAAGGGAAGGAAGGGGGAAGTGTGGAAGAGGAGGTTTGGAAGACAATGTTAAAGGAAATAAGAGTGGAGTTGGAGGAGGGATTGAGACAGCTAAGTAAAGAGATAAAAGAAGTGGCGGACAATCAAAAAGAAATAATGAAAATGGAAATAGAAGAGTTGAAAAAAGAGCTGAAGAGAAGAGAGGAATGCTGGCCAAAGGAGAGAAGAGAACTAAAAGAAGAGTTGAAAAAATTAGAACGAGCGGTGGAAGAAATGAAGGAGGAGAGGAGAAATGTGGAAGAAGGAGAAGGGAAGTAGAAAGAGACGAAAGGGGCAACAGTGATGGAGGAAAGAGTAGAACGAATGGAAAAGTTATGGGAGAGAAGAGAGAGAGAGAGGAGAGGAGAAGGAACATTGTGATAAAAGGGCTGAAAGAAAAAAGAGAAGACAAGAGCGGAGAAATTAAAGAGATAATGAAGGAAATTGGAGTGGAGGCGAAAGTAAAGGAAATTAAGAATATAGAGGGGGGGAGAAGAGAGCGGGGAGGTATGGTGGTGGTGAGATTGGGGAATGCAGAAGAGAAGAGAAAAATCATGGAAAATAAAAGAAAGCTGAAGGGAGGAAGGATTTGGATTGAGGAGGATCTGTCGTGGGAGGAGAGGAGGATAAGATGGAAGCTGAGGCAGATAGCAGCAAAAGAAGGAGCTAAAGGAGCCAGCGTCTGGATAAGCAAAAGAAAATTAAGAACAAATGGAGTATGGTGGTGATGGGATGAGGCAAAGGAAGAATTAAGAGATGGTAGAGGAAGGAAATGGGTGGAGAGAGAGGAGGGAGTGGAGCAAATTGGAGACAAAGAAGAAAGAGGGTATGAAGGACAGGGAAAAGGAGAGAGGAAGAATTGAGAGGTAAACAAGGAAGAAGAGGTGGGGAGGGTGTAGGGAGGAAGGGGAAGCTGGAAGGGAGGAGACAGGGAAGGAGGAGGGGGAGAGGAGCGCAAGTCAGAGAGAAGAATCGGAGAAGAAGAGAGAGGAAAAGAAGCGAGGACAGAAGGAATAATGATATCATTTTGGAACGTAGCAGGGCTGCTGGGGAAAGACGAGAAATTCTGGAGGGAATTAGGGAGTTGGGATGTTATGGTGCTGATAGAGACGTGGGTGGAAGAGAGGATGGAAAAGAGTGAAAGAAAGATTACCGAGAGAGGTTACACATGGAAGTGGCAACCGGCAAAGAGAAGGAATAAGAAGGGAAGAGCGATGGGGGGCATGATAATGGGGATTAGGAGAGAGCTAATGGACGAAGTAGGGGAAGAAGAGAGAGGTAAAGAGGGGATAATTGTAGAAAGAATAAAAAAGGGTAGAGAAAGACGAAGGATGGGAGTGTATGTAAATGGAGATATAGAAGACAAATTAAATAACTTAAAAGGATGGATGGAGGAGAAGGGTGATAGAGTTAAAACAATAATAGGAGATTTTAATGCAAGGACGGGAAGAGAGAGAGGAAGCAGAGAGATGTGGAGGAAGAGGAAAAGAGAGAGTCGAAAGACAGGAAGATAAACGGAGAGGGAAGAAAGCTGGTGGACTTTATAGAAGAAAGAAGATGGACAATCCTGAACGGAGGAGTGAACGGGGATGAGGAGGGAGACTGGACGTATACAGGAGGGAGAGGGGAGACAGTAATAGACTATATACTGATGAGAGACGAAGAGAGGCACGAGGTGAGAAGGATGGAAGTAAGAGAGAAGATAGATTCGGATCACCACCCAGTAATGGTTTGGATAGAAGATGAAGACAGAGAAGTCAGAAGAGGAGAGGGGTAGAAGAGTAGAAGAGAGAGAAAGAATAGAGGTAAGTGGGAAGGGAGAGAAGGGTTCAAAGAATGGGCAGGAAACATAGAAATTAATGAAAAAGAGTTGGTAGAGGAAATGGAGATGGGGAAAGTACTGGCGGAGATGGGAGAAAGGCAACAAGAGGGAGAGAGGTTGAGGAGAGGAGGATGGTGGGACGGAGAATGCAAAGAAAAGAAGAGAGAGGTGAGAAGAGAGCTGAGAGAGTGGTGAAGGGGAAGGAGTGAGGCAGAAGAGTATAAGAAGAGAGAGATTAGGAGCTATGCGAGAGAAAAAAGAGAGAAGAAAACGAGAGATGGGAAAGAGCAGTGGAGGAAGCGAAGGTGGAGGGGCAGGTGTGGGAGATAATTAATAGAGAAAGAAAAAGATGGAAGGGGATAAACGAAGGAATTGAGATAAGTGAATGGGAGAAATATTTCAGAAATATATTAGGAGGAGTGGAGAGAAGAGTAGTGATGGGAAATAGTAGGAGAAAAGAGATTGAGATGGGGAAGAGGAGTTGTCCAAGGAAGAGATAGAGAAGGTATTAGATAAGTTAAAAGACCGGAAGGCAATGGGGATTGATGGAATTCCGAACGAGGTGTGGAAGTATGGAGGAGGGAGAATAAAGGAGTGGGTGTGGAGAATCTGCGGGAGGATATGGAATGGAGAGGGATGGCCGGAAAAATGGAAGGAAAGGATCATAACCCCAATATTAAAGAAGGGAAACGGGGAGAAGGTAGAGGAATATAGGGGAGTGACACTCATGCCATCGCTTTACAAAGTGTATACGACGGAGAGACTGAAGAAGGAAATAGAAGAGAAAGAGATATTTTCAGAAAGTCAGTTTGGATTTAGGAAAGGAAGAGGGACGATGGATGCGGTGTACGTGATAAACTACCTAAATAGGCAGGTAAGCAAAAGTAAGGGAATGTTGGTAGCGCTATTTGTGGACCTGAAGGCAGCGTTTGACTCGGTGGGGAGAGAGACAGTGATGAAGGCCTTGAGAGAGAGAGAGAGAGAGGGGTGAGAGAAGGATTGACGATTAGGATAGGTGAAGTGCTGACGGAAGTGAAAAGTAGAGTAAAGATAGGTAGCGAGGTAGGAGGAGGTTTCTGGACAGCGAGGGGGGTAAGACAGGGGTGCCCACTGAGTCCGACATTGTTTAACATGGTACTGGCAGACCTGGAGGAGGAAATGGGAAAAGTGAAGTGGGGAGGGGTGAAGTTGAGGGAGCGCAGGATTTTCTCGCTCTATCATATGCGGACGATATGGTGTTGATAGCGGAGACGGAGGACGAGATGAGAAGTATGATAGAAAGGCTGGAAAGATATTTGGACAAGAAGGGTCTGGAGATAAACGTAGAGAAGACGAAGATTATGAGGTTTAGAAGAGGAGGAGGCAGAAGAAGGAAGATGAATTGGAGATGGAAAGGAAAAAGAATTGAGGAGGTAAGAGAATATAAATACCTAAGGTATATACTACAATCAAACGGAGGATAGGAATCACATATCAAGGATAGAGTGAGAAAAGCAGCGGCGGTGATGGGTCAAGTCTGGGGGATTGGGAAGAGAAGATATGAGAAGGATTGGAGAAGGAGAATTTGGATCTTCGATAGATTAGTATGGACGGTACTGGAGTATGGAGTGGAAGTTTGGGGATGGAGGGAAAGGGAGAGTGTGGAAAGAATGCAAGAGAGGTTTTTAAGATGGATGCTGGGAGTAGAGAGTAGAACCCCGGGATATTTAATGAGGGAAGAGTGGAAGAGAGAGAAATTGGGAATAAGAGCGGGGAGAAAGGCTTGGGGTTTGGAGAGGAGGGCAAGGGAGGGAGGAGGAGGAGTATGGGTGAGAGAATGCATGGTAGAGATGAGACAAAGAGCAGAGAGGAGAAGGGAACTCTCGAAATGGGAGATGGAAAGGAAAGAGTTCTTCGAAATGAGAGGAAAGGATATCGGGGAGATAGAGGGAGAGGGAGGAGAAAAATGGGAGGAAGTTGAGGAGACGGAGAGAAGACTACAAAGGGAGGAGAGAAGGGAGAGGATAAGAGATATGAGATATAATGTATGGTACAAGTGGATTAAAGAGGACATACCGGAATATCTAAGGAGGGGATGGGGAGAGAGTAGATGGAGAAGAGTGGCAAGGTTTAGACTGGGAAATGAAATACTGGAGAGTAGATATTGGGAGGATGAGGAGAAAAGAGTTTGCAGGTTGTGCGGAAGGGAAAGAGAATCATGGGAGCATGTATGGGAAAGATGTAGACGATGGGAGAAGGGGGGAGAGGGAAGCTGGCAGGAGGCGTATGGGAGGATCTTGGGGGGGGGCGAAAGAGAGAGAGGGTTGGATAAGGGAGGTGGAGGAGAGGGAGAGATTTGGGAGGAAGGAGGAGTGAGAGGATGGAGGGTGAGAGAGGAGTGAATGTAAGGAACAAAAGTAAAGAATTGTAAACGGAAACGGAAGTCCATAGGCGTAAGGTTAGCTAGGATGCGGCGCGAGAGAGAGAAAGAGGTCACGTAGGTAGAATTAAGTAGGATAAGGTCAAAGGAGCGAGCGGAAAGAGAAGAGTGAGTTGAGGTAGAGCGTATAGGGAGGCGAGCGAGATGAGAGGCAAGGGGGCGAGCGGCGTACTGTAAAAGCGATATTTGTATAAAAAGGTGTAAAGGTTTGGGACCGTTCCTAGAAAAAACGCCATTCAATCCCCAAAGGGAAGAATAAAGTTTATATCTATCTATATGTATATATAAATATTTATTTAACAAATTATATTATTCTTTCGATAGATTATTAACATTAAACAATTTTAATTAAATAAGTATCATACGTATAATATTAATTAAACAATCAGCTTAAAGTATTTTGTAATTATCACACACACATATATAGTGTGTATCCATTGTTTAACGAATACCGTAAAACAAATATTCTTTATATTGCAAACAATGACTGCAGCATGCGAGTGATCTCGTCTAGGCAACAAATGATTGTGACTCGTCAACTACAACAGAAATTAAATTTTATGTTTATACACACACACACACACACACACACATATATATATATATATATATATACATATATACATAGGCTACAGAGTAGACTGTATAAAATCTTATTGTGTGCCATTGGCTTTGCCTCTACCTGGTTGATCAATTCGCCAATATATTTCATCACAAACTCGCCTTTAACGAAAATGATGGTGCTCGGCCGACGCTCGCTTGCTCGTAGGCTCTGATTGTTCCCGTTGCTGCAATCTCGTATCTCGTTGCTGTTCTTTATCGAGACCTTCGTCATAATCCGCGTACACTTCGCCGTCGTACACTATTACCATCTGTAATTATATGTCTAGAATTCGTCGCTGCTACCGTGTACACGTAACCGTTCTGTTTATGTACGTAGGTCAGAGCCTACGAGCAAGTGAGCGTCGGCCGAGCACCATCATTTTCGTTAAGCATCATCATCATTCTCGTTAAAGGAGAATTTGTGGTGGAATATATTAGCGAATTGATCAATCAGACAGAGGCAAAGCTAACGGCACACAGTAAGATTCTTTGCTGCTCTCGTAACTTATAATTTCTGAAAATTTTTAGGATTCTTACCTGACTGTGTAAAACATGCCGATAACTAACGAAAACCTAACCACTACTACGGCCATATTGCCTTTTAGTTCACTTGTGCATGCAGATGATGTTGGCGGAGCGAGTACAAATAAGGTTAGCATATGGACATACAAAGTGGTCCATTTTAGGATATCCCTTCAATGTCCACAAATGTATATCCTATGGATATCCTCATAAGGTCCATGGACATCAGGACAAGAAATGGACATAAAACGGATATCCTGTGTTGTCTGGGACGTATTAATTTTGTAATCAAGTTAGTAATTTTGAAAATGTCGTATCTATTTTTCTTCAGAGTTATATACGCGTCATTTAATTCTATTTTTAACATGTCAATTGCAAGCTTTTTCTTTAAAATTATTAGTTTATAGTATGATTTTTCATCAAATAATTGTTTATTATTGAAGAAATCTAATGTATTCAAATTAACGCGATCCTTGTTTCATATATAAGCAACAATATATAATCTTTTTAGAAGAATTTGAAAATTTTGAATTTCAAAATATTATAGTCTTATTTCAATACTATAAGTTATATTTTCAAAATATGATATAATTGTTTTAATAATTTTATTCTAAAAAAAATTTATCTTCGATTTAAACATGTGTATTTTTTATCCAATATTTTTTCTTTTTCATTCAAGAAAATTTTTCTTAAATAACAAGAATATTATTTTCTTGGTTAAATTGGCTATAAAAATTTTGAAATAAATCTTCATTCAAGTAAATCTTTTTGATTTAACAAGAATATTCTTTTTTTCTGTGTAAGTTTCCACAGAAGTAAATACACGGAAAAGTTGATAATTAAACTTTCATTTCTTGATATTTGAATTAAATAGACAATAAATAATCATGAAAACATTAATTGTTGTCGTTTTTTCACAAATATTTCGATGATTTCGATTTTACGGTATTACGACATTAACCGTCAGAGCGAAAAATAGTGAATGTTCATATCTTTAAAAAAATATACTTTTTGGTATAAATAAAAAAATTGATAATATATTCTTAAAATATAACTTTTCAACTTTCCAATTATTATATTTTAAAGTATTTTTTTTTTTACAAAATGCAGCCGTTTAAAAAAAAACAATTTTTATGCAAAATTTTTTGATTTATTGTCTGTCTATCGAATATATCTCTTTCCAGTTTATACATACGACTTTCTAACATATTTTATCACAATTCTGAGAAATTTTCCTTAGAAATAAAAAAATGGATTAAAATCTGTCGATTTTTGCCCAAAATACAAATCGTCAAAGTTTCTTGGGTGTTGTACACCCATGTGTGCGGTGAACGTAACTTTTTGATAGTGTGCGGTCAGAGGGTTAATTTCAACTTAACTTATTTATTATCTTATTCTAGTTCTCAAAAAATTAGAAAAGTATCTACACTAAGATAAATCACATATGATCATTTACATAGGTTCGTTTCTACTAACTGGATTAACTTTATTTTGGTTTAACTTACTCTAAAATAAAGTTAATCTAGTTAGTAGAAACAAACCTATGTAAATGATCATATGTAATTTATCTTAGTGTAGATACACTAAAAAGATTGGTTTTTGCATAAATTATTTTATTTACATATTATCTTAATTGTATACTCTTCATTTCTTCATAAACAAATAAATGAATTATTTTGTTACATGTATATTTCAATTATTTTTATTTATAACTATACATCAGTAGTTAATATGTTATTTAAAGTGTATTGTTCAACATTATTCAGAATGTTCCTGACAGAAAATCCTACATAACATGTTTTTTATAACTAATTAGAAAATATTTTATTTTGTTAAAAATGAGTCATCCTCGCACTTTAGTCTTATCGCTCGCACTAAATAAAGAAGTCTTTCGTACTCAGTTAATTTCATCCACGAGCTAGAGTTTATTGTAATCGCATTGCTTTTTGTTAACGCCTCCGCAGATTTTATTTTTAATAACCATGTACTTTTTATTCTTTGAGAATTCACAGCGTATGCAGCGTCAGGTAAATTGAAGATAAGTATCCTGAAATGAAGTTGCACATTAACAACAAAGTGTAATTGCATTAAATTAAGAAAATTCTTCAGGTTACAAAAAAAACTCACTTATCATTTATATCTATCAATAATAACTTTTAGCATTGATATTTTTAAAATACCATTTAAAAATTTTGGCAATGAAAATGATAATCTATTTAAAAACATATCTTTGTAATATTGTTAAATATTGATGTAAAAAAAATTGAAAAAAAATTCCTTATAATATGATTTAAATAGCAACAAATGTTGCCGCATTTTTCCTGGTATGTCATATTTAACCCTTATACACTTCCGAATAATTAAATACTGTACACAAGGGGTCTGCTAGATTCCAACGATTAAACATCTGTCACGCACATTGTATTAGAAATTTCAGTTCGAAAAAATTTGAGAATCTTTTTGAAATCTTAGAAAATAAGATTTAATAAATTTTTTTAAAGATTTTTAATATTTACATAATAAAAAAAAATTCATAAAGGATAAAAACGCAAAAAATGCATTTTTTATTAAAAAAAATCATCTTACGTAATATTTGTGATATAAAAAAATTTCCATATAACTGATAATTATAAAATATTAATATTCTGGGATCATATTGTTAAAATACATTTTGAAAAAAATTAGTCCAGATACTTCCACTGAAAAAAAAAAAGATATTTATTTTGACAGATGAGGGAGGAAATTTTGGGAAAAAAAATTTAATATCTAAAAATTACACAAATACATGATTATGATTGTGGTAAACAATTTTTTTTAATGTTTAATAGTATTATATCAATACAAGATACATATTAAAGTAGAAAAGAAATATTATAAAAAAGTCTATTCCGACACAGTCAAGGTACATACCTACGCGGTGTTGGTCGCACATGTAGCGTTCACATGAAGTACATAAATATTTTGTTTTTCTGTCCAAAGAAAGTGGGGGAGCCTGGGAAAGCCGCGTTCGTGTGTTTAAAAGTACGTGTAAGGGAGCGACAACTTATCGTCTACTGTACTGTACAAACAAAAAAATTCTAGCACAATTTTTTCAATCTTACGATTTTTATGATAAGAATCACTAAAAAAAATTTTTTTTAATTCAAAAATTTATTCGGAAATATCCGTTAAATACATATGGGGTCCACTGGATATGGGGTCCCCACATTCCAACACCGTGCTCTTTTAAACCCTGTACAGAGAAAACCAACACCGAACGATCAACTTCAATGAGTCAAGCTATATATGGTACCTCAAATAAAAGATAGATAGTGCCATAAATTCAAGGTTTTGAATATCACAACAAAAATTTTAGACTTGAATTTTGTTGGGGTCCACTAGACTCCATGTGTACAGTAAAGGTTTAAAAAATAATTTATAAATGTTTCATTCTCTTACAGGAAAATTAATTCCAAATATTTATTTATACAAACTTTATTCTTCCATGTTTTTTCAAAATTCTTATAGGTATTTTGTTTGTGATTACATTACAATTCTCCCATTAACAGGATCCTTCTCCCTCAATGCTATTTAGAAAGTTATTTATTTAAAAAAAACCACGGATTAAAAAATTGAAAATATTTTCTAAACAACTTAATTAACACACAAGTATTTAGAAATAGCTATGTTAATTTTTGATTTCTTTTTAAAATTTTATTAAATTCTTATGTAAAAAAAAATAGAAAACTTCTTCAAATAAAAATTAAGTATATTCTTACATCTGACTTTCGCTTGGAGTCTGTATATCCTCAATGTATGTTATATTAGGTCTATTAGATGTATCTGTATTAATTGCAATGGAATATCCACCTTTCCTCATTACAATAACGTGATCTAAAATGACAAAATTTTAAATAAACTTAACAATAATTCATGGGAATTTATTTTACATAAATTATCTTTTTTTAATTTAAAAATTATTATAAAATTAGATTATTTTATGATTTTAATAATTTTCTAATATTATACTGAGCAACAAAATTAACGCAACAAAAATTTTTACCAAAATTTCACTCAAATTTAAATAATCCTAACTTCGCGAAAATTTATCCTATTCGAAAGTTATTTTTTTCATTTTAAAGCTTGAAGTCTCTACTTTAAAGAGCATTTGTCAGATTTTGATCCTCTCCTTTTCCCTTTTCGGCATCTCTTCAAAAGTAAGAACGTGTTTTGTCTTCAAAAATTTTTATACTTTGACGCGCTCCATGGAGTGCAGTGAATTTTTCTCGTAAATTTGATAAAAATTATCATGAAATATGAACTTTTCCTTATAAATTGAAAAAAAATTGAAATCTGTACGATTCTTTTTGGCGAAGTTATTAAAATTTTAAGAAAAAATAGTCATTTTGACTTTTATCGCTTGTTACTTATGAACAGATCAACGCTCAGCAAAAAAGCATTGGAAAGCTGAAAGTTTGCACTTTCAAATGCTATTATTAATTTTTTCATAGATTTATTTTTTCTAACAACAAATCGCATTTTTAAAGATTACGTAAAAAATCGCATATTTTACGGTTTTCATTTATTTTAATGTATTGTCGTGCAGAAAGATCCAATTACGTCGCTAAAGCAAAGTTTTATAGTACGATTACTCCTCAATAATAAACACTAACGTTCTTTAATCAATTACTGCTTGTAAACGTTCTTATATGTTTATGCACCTCTCAATAATTTCCTGCGGAATTTTGTGCCAAATTTGCCTAAGCGCTTTTCCCAACTTATCAATTAATATTTGGAAGTGCAAATTTTCAATTTTCCATTGTTTTTTTGCGGAACGCTATACGTTGATCTATTTACGAGTAATAAACGATAAAAATCAAAATAACCATTTTTTCTTAAAATCTTAATAACTTCGCCAAAAAAAATCGTACAGATTTCAATTTTTTTTCAATTTGTAGAGAAAAGTTTATATTTTACGATAATTTTTATAAAATTTACGAGAAAAATTCACTGCACCCCATGGAGCGCGTTAAAGTATAAAAATTTTTTAAGACAAAACACGTTCTTTTGAAAAGATTTCGAAAAAGGAAAAGGTGAGGATCAAAATCTAAAAAATGCTCTTTAAAGTAGAGACTTCAAGCTTTAAAATAAAAAAAAAGAACTTTCCAATATAATAAGTTTTCGCGAAGTTACGATTATTTGAAGTTGAGTGAAATTTTGGTAAAAAGTTTTGTTGCGTTAATTTTGTTGCTCAGTGTATTTTAAATTTCATTTTTTAATATTAATTATATCTAATATTAATATTTCATAATTATCAATTATATGTATAATAATTTATTTCATATACACTGGCGCAAAAAAAACGAAACAAAAATTTTGACCGATTTTTAGGCAATCTTCAAAGTGATGCAACTTTGCGAAAAATCATCCAAATTACTTGTACTTTTTTTAAATTAAAGAGCAAAGACTCTATTTTAAGAATCTCTAGGCGAAAGTTTGATTTGTTAAATGCGAACCTTTTGTATCGCATAAAAACTAAACATGTTTTTTTTAATCGAAAAAAGTAAAAGTTTGTTATCATTTTTCACAAGTTTCTCGTTAAAATCTGGCTAATCCAGATTCTTAAGTTTATTCTTTTCTAAGCAATTTAAAAAAAATACATGTCGATACGATGTTTTTTGTTGATTGCACACGAGTTTGAAATTTGCACTGCATTTTAGGGTATTTTAGCGAATAAATACGGTATTTTTTTAATATCATGAATTTTGAGTATCAATATGATATTGCACATTGATTTTATTCGTGTTTAACTCAATCATACCGCCGTCATCAAAGTGACCCGATGTGTACCATGTAGAGAATGACGGTCGGATTTTGTACATCATGTGGCCCTGAAAAGGCTGATTTTTGAAATAAAATTTGAACTTATATTTTTTTATGTATAAGTATGTGTATGTTTACGTGTATGTGTGGGTTTATGAGTATAGAGGAATGTGATCTTCTGTTGACTTTAGTGAAATTGGTGCGTCAGCTATCCGTTATTCAGATCAGTAAGTACAAATTTCTACTGATGAATTTCAGAACCACATGATGTACAAAATCCGACCGTCATTCTCCACGTGGTGCACATCGGGTCACTTTGATGACGGCGGTATGATTAAGTTAAACACGAATAATATCAATGTGCAATATCATATTGATACTCAAAATTCATGATATTAAATAAATACCGTATTTATTCGCAAAAATGCCCTAAAATGCAGTGGAAATTTGAAACTCGTGTGCAATCAACAAAAAAAAAAACGTATCGACATGTTTTTTTTTAAATTGCTTAGAAAAGAATAAACTTTAAAAATCTGGATTAATATTAACCAGATTTTAACGAAAAACTTGTGAAAAATGATAACAAACTTTTACTTTTTTCGATTAAAAAAAACATGTTTGGTTTTTATGCGATACAAAAGGTTCGCACTTAACAAATCAAAGTTTCGCCTCGGGATTCTCAAAGTAGAGTCTTTGCCCTTTAATCCTTTCCTTTCTAAAAAAGAGCATGGCATCGATACTCGCATCTCTCGAAGTATTGTTGTCGCTTTTCCGCGATGCCGATTGGTTCTCTCGTTGCGCTTACTTCGTGTTGCGAGAGTAATCATTGCGATTGAATTTTGACAGCTGTCAAATTTGTATTAATGGTTATCTATACCGGAAGAGACGGGGTGAGATGGGGAGAGACGGAGAGAGACGGGGTGAGACGGGGAGAGACGGGAGAGACGGGGAGAGACGGGGAGAGACGTAGAGAAACAGGGAGAGACGGGGAGAGACCGGGAGAGACTAGGAGAGACGGGCAGAGACGGGCAGAGACGGAGAGAAACCGGGAGAGACGGGGAGAGACGGGGAGAGACGGAGAGAGACTGGGAGAGACCGGGAGAGACGGGGAGAGACCGGGAAAAACGGAGAGAGACGGGGAGAAACCAAGAGAGACGGGGAGAGACGGGAAGAGACCGGAAGAGACGGGGAGAAACGGGTAGTGATCGGGAGAGACGGGAAAGGACCGGGAGAGACGGGGAGAGACCGGGAGAGACGGAGAGAGAGAGAGAGAGAGAGAGAGAGAGAGAGAGAGAGAGAGAGAGAGAGAGAGAGAGAGAGAGAGAGAGAGAGAGAGAGAGAGAGAGAGAGAGAGGGGGGGGGGGAAGTGCGTGCGTCCGTGCGTCTGTACACCGTGGAGTATTTTACTCAAATGAAAGATTTTCGAAAGTTAGTTTTCTCTATTGATTACTTTTTCTTTGGTTATTTTTTTAATTTATTAATTTCTATATGTGCACGCATACGTGTGCACATATGTCACAATATTATTTTATAACTAGCAATAATAGTTAATTAATTAATGTATATGAAGTTCCAAAAAATAATGATCTTATTTTATATAGAAAGATACATGTAATGTCAAAGTATTTAATAATTTATTAACAATTGTAACTTTTTTTGTACATTGTGAAGTATCTTACTCGAACAAAAGATTTTCGAAAGTTAGTTTTCTGTATTGATTTTTGCAAAAGATGTTGATCTCATTTTATATGGAAAGGTCACATATAATGTCAAAGTATTTAATAATTTATTAACAATTGTAATTTTGTTTTTCAAACTATGTCGTCAATCTCTAATGCTAATTAAAGAAAAAAAAACAAGAAGAAGAAAAAGAGTCAAAGCTGACAACATTTCGTTCCATTTCAGTGTCAATATCATATTATTTTAAAAAAGATTTATGTATGTTGTGTATATTGTATTTCTTTTTTCCTTTTTTTATGTGTATAATATTTTTAAAGAAGAAATAAAATTAGATAATAAATTAATGTATGTAAGTATGCTTTCTCTCTCTCTCTCTCTCTCTCTCTCTCTATTTCTTTTTCCTTTCTTTTTGTATATAATTATTTATTTATATAATTATTATTGCAATTGTTATTTTTAAAAAGTAAAAAACTAAATAGCGCGCGCGTAGCGCACGCCTGTGTTGTTCTAGTTTAAAAAAAAGTACGTGTAATTTGGATAATTTTTCGCAAAGTTGCATCACTTTGAAGATTGCCTAAAAATCGGTCAAAATTTTTGTCTCGTTTTTTTTGCGCCAATGTATTGGTACAGATTTCGAATTATATGTCTTAATTACACGTTTTAATTATAATTTTTCAATTATTTTTTTATAGGAAAGATTAATCTCACAAATAAACATCATAATTAATTTTAATTTATTTACATCATTTAAATTTTTATTAAATTTAATTGCATTAATGTATTCATCTTTAAATAATTATTTTAAATATACATATTTATTTACATCTCAATAATTATTTAAAAAATTTATTTTTAATAGAAATAAATTTATTTATTTAAACTTTTCCCATAACAATTACGGATGTATATGCCGTATTTCAAAGTATTATATACTACTAAATAAAAAATAGAGAACACTTTTTATACCGAAATTTTAGGCTATTTTCAAACTGGATCTCAGTGAAAAATCATCGTAGAAACAAAATCCAAAAAATGTTTTAAAGCTTAAAACTTCTTCTTTCAAACGCTTTTTGGCGATTTTAATTATCTTTTTTTTTTTACCAATGTGGCACAATAATGAAGCTTGATCCGTTAAAATAAAAATTTTTTATGCAAATTTGCTGCGCTGCATCTCGCGTGAAAAAAATTATAGAGAATTTTTGTTACTTGCATCTTAGAGCGGGATCTTTTTTCTTTATTTTAAGTGGTTATCAGAACGAACTGAATTAGTGATCCTGCCACCTCTTGTATAATTTTTTCTTAAAATCACAAGTGTTCGATACATAAATGAAATTCTTCGACCTCACATATTGTCTCGACGTTTATCGCATCCGAATTTTGTGTTTATGCAGGACAACGGTCGTCCTCATACGGCAAATGTAACTAGACGCTTTCTTGAGTGACACAATATTACATTGCTGGATCATCCCGCCAATAGTCCAGACTTAAATCCAATTGAACACGTTTGAGACGAGATAAAACGACGTTTAAGAAGTCGCGAGAAACAGCCACGATATTTAAATGGGTTGGAAGAAACGGTTAGATGGCGTGAAATTTCACAGGGCTTTATTAAGAGGTGTATAAACATGCGAGAATGTTTACAAGCAGTAATTGATTAGAGAGAGGAGATAACACACAATATTGAACACGCACATAACACGCCCCCTGCCTTCACACACGCACGCGCACACCCCCCTCCCCCCCACATACACGCGCACGCACGCACGCACACGCGCACATGCACACACACACACACACACACACATGCACTCACACGCATACAGCAGAAAAAATTTGGAGTTTCAAAATACTGCGGAAGTGACGAATCGCGGGATCCTTATTTCTGCTGACACATACACACACACATACGCACGCCTGCGCGCGATGTGCAAAATCCGACCGGCAACTTCCACGTTGTGCACATTGGATAACGCTAATGTCGGCGGTAAGCGTCATTAAAAAAAAAATGTAAGGTTGACTTTGTAACTTGGTCAAGTGTAGAAAAATTGTTGAAAAAACGTAAGTAATTTCAGCAATTCCAAGAATAATAAACACGTGGAATAAAAATGTTTTATTCCATGAACGTTAGTGTTTATTACTGGGGAGTAATCGTACTATAAAACTTTAGCGATGTAATTAAATCTTTCTTCACAACAGTACATTCAACTAAATGAAAACCGTAAAATATGAGATTTCTTACGTAATCTTCGCGATTTGTTGTTAGAAAAAGTAAATCTGTGAAAAAATTAATAATAGCAGTCAAAAGTGCAAACTTTCAGCTTTCCAACGCTTTTTTGCTGAACGCTGTACGTTGATCTGTTCACAAGTAACAAGCGATAAAAGTCAAAATAATTTTTTCTTAAAATCTCAATAACTCGGTCAAAAAAAATCGTACAGCAATGAACAATCACTCAAAATAAAGGGAAAAGATCCCGCTCTAAGATGTAAGTAACAAAAATTTTCTATGATTTTTTTTACGCGAGATGCAGCACGACAAATTCGCATGAAAAATTTTCATTTTAACGGGTCAAGCTTCATCATTGTGCCACGTTGGTGAAAAAAAAGATAACTAAAATATCCAAAAAATGTTTAAAAGAAGAAGTTTCAAGCTTTGAAACACTCTTTGGATTTTGTTTCTACGATTATTTTTTGCCGAATTCCAGCAGTTTGAAAATTTTCGGTATACAAAAAGTTTTTTTTTTTTAGTAGTGTACATTATTTTAAAATTTTACAAATTGTTTTATTATTACATTTTATAAAAATATATCTATGTAAAAGAATCTTGCACATATATTATAAAAATTGGCCCCTGGTTAAATTGATTCAAATTTTGGTAAAAGGTGGTTCTTAACCTCCTAAACAAAAGTCTCAATGATCACAACTCACAAAAACTTATAGATTTTTGCGTACCTTTAAAGCGAAGTAACTCTTTTGAGCAACACTCTCTGTAACTTACTAACTCATTTATTTATATGTACACAGAGAGAACTGTTTCTTTGAATTTAATATATGGATTTGTTTAAATTATATTTGGTTCACTGGAAAAAATTTATTTCTTACAAAATATTATTTTATTGAATAAAAATTTGATGGTTTCGTTACATTAAACCATATTGTTTGACAGAATAATCACAATTATTTGAGTTTAATACTTGAAATATTTGATTCAAACAAAAACTTTATTTTTTACAAAATATTATTTTATTAAATAAAAATTTGATTGTTTCGTTACATTAAATCATATTGTTTAACGGAACAATCGCTTTTTTTTTCAAAGAAAATATTGAATTCTTTCAAAAAATATTTTATTTAGAAAGAACAATTACTTTGTTTGAAAGCCAAACAATTGTATTTGTTTGTTCAAACATTAGTTTCATTGGCGTATACCAATGAACAAATTTGTTTGACTTAAAGAAAATTTATTAAATCCAAAGAAACTTTTCTCTCTGTATATGTGTGCTTGTATGTTTATAGGCGTGCCCATGTCTATTCATTTGTATACATCTGTCATTTATTGGCTGCATGTTATGTGTCTGTGCGTGCATGAGTATGTATATTTAATATTATATGTATACTATACGAATAGACATACAGGCACACATGGCATATAAATAAACGAGTTAATAAGTTACAGAGTTGCTAAAAAAAAACTTTGCCTTAAAGGCACGTATACTAAAAATCTTCGAGTTTTTGTAAGTTATGGCCATTGAAACTTTTATTCAGGATGTTAAGAACTATTTTTTACCAAAATTTGAGCCAATTTAACCAGAGGCCAATTTTTATAAGATCTGTGCAATTCTTTAACATTCTTTTATTAGTTTAAAATTAAAAATTCTATTTTTTACTTTCTTACCCTTTTTAAATGTAAAATCATGTTCTGTGTTTGTAAATTGATGAAAAAGTAACATTACGAATTAAATTAAATTTTACATACATATACCAATAAAACTCTGCAAAAATTTATTTGAATTTACTTATTGATTTGAAAATAATTTACCTAAAACAAGATAAATTTATCTAAAACTAAGTAGGAAAATAGAGTCATTTTTGCTGCATATGCCAACGAGCCAAATTTCGTCATTTTTTCTTTGCAGTTCGTTTTAAAGCCAAAATTCAGATATTTATGATTAAAATTTATTATCGCTTATTCAAGAAAAAAAGAATAAATCTAAGAAGCTTGTAATGTTAATTGCCTACAATTTAAATTTCGATAATTTTTAGTTGGTATTGTAAAGCCAAGGTATTTTGAATCTGAATTGTCCAATCAGACTTTCACAAGATTCAAGACATACACAAGATAATATTTAGAATCAAACCTAGAACTCATTGACTATTTTCGCGTGACAATCGTTTTCACACAAAACTAAGTATCATTTCTCTCTAACTAAAGTAATTGTTAAATTATTTCAGCAGCTTGAATTAATTACTTTATTAATTGCATTTAATGATATTTCTATATACTTTATACATTTAATTATAAAGTTATAAAAGTCATTTTTAATGTTTTCTCATAATTACTTTCATACAAATAAATAAATAAACTTTTTTTAATTACATCATTTAGATTCTTATTAATTTAATGATATTAAAGTTATATATCTTTTAATTAATATTTTTAATATCTACGATAATATTGGATAGACATAAAGTTATTGAATTTTCCAAAACAATGATTAATAGGATATAAGACAATTGAGTAGTTGTTAGTTTATATTAATATCCTGAATTATTATTTATTTATGAGATATTAACATTTTCAAAAATAAAATAAATATATTTTGTAACTTGACAAACACATTCTTTATTTCGTAAGAATAAAAAATCTATTAATTTAATAATTTACCAATGTAATGTCCAAGTTTTGTCCTCAAGTCATTGTGAACATATTGAGGGCCGCCCAATGCCTGTTCTAATGTCGTTTTTAAAGATGACGTGGGAAGTATTGGATTAAGCAATGTCTTGTGTATGCTTATAGCGTGATCGAGTATATCCTGTGATGGCCAAGGTCCAGTGTACATAGGATATAACGTCTTGACACTTTGATATAAAAGTAACAATTCTCTTATGATAATATTCTTCATCGATTCATTAACTTTTATAATCTGGGAAAAGACTTGGCTGATTAAAGTCGGACTGTAACAATCCAATGCAATCAAGTGTAAGACAAACTTAATTATAGATTTGTTGAAAACTTTTTCCACTTTGTTCGCTAATATTGCATCACGTATAACGTCCCAAAATACTGGTTTGTAGTCAGCGTTAATTAATCCTTCTAGAAAAATAGATATCTTAAAATACGATGCATCTTTTAACAAATTTGGGTGCTCAAAGCACTTTGCTGCTAAATATTCCAGGAAAGGTATGTGCGCATAATTCAAGTCATTCAAAAGTTTCAGTAGGTTAATACTGTTGTTGAAAGAAATTTCTGCAGACAGTGCTGAATTGACAAAAGCATCCACCAGTGCTTCATTGTAGAACTTGCATCCGTATTTTTCGCTACAATAATAACACGTTATTAATATCTCCCCACTTAACATGTAATATTATAAAAATATTAAAAATTACAATTGATATGAAAATCTTGCAGAATCATTGCAATATATTATAATATTGCAATTGCACTAACAAGAAAACCTCGCAAACCCGAAAATTCTGATTTTAATAAAACTTGGCATAAATGTACAATAAAAGGGGTAAATACATAAATTTAGAAATTTTTCGTTGGTGCCCAAAACGGTTTAAAGGGTTGAAACCACCCTTCAAAGACATTCTTGCTTTTTTTCGATATATCTCATAAACTACAAAAAATATTTAAAATGGGGGGGGGGGGATCTAGAAGATGGCGGTCAGTGGTAAACACATGACCTTCAGTTCCGGAGTTTTGTGGGAAGAGGAGGTTAAATACTGGCCGAGGAGAGTTGGAAAGTGGAGGCAGAAAAAGCGAGATGCGAGGAACCCCGGACATTGGAGGAAAGAAAGTGGAGGAAGGACGAGAAGCAGGAGAGCAAGTTGAAAAATTGGAACAAGGCACCAGAGGAAAATTGGAGAGATGAAGGATGGTCATGGAGAAGGTATGGCGGAAGTGATGCACGAAGAGGGCGCCAGAAGGAGTGAGGATGGAGAAGTGGTGACAGATGACGCGTGTGGAGAGAAGGTCGGAGAGAGAGAAAGTTTGGGCCTGTGCACTGAAGGAGCTGGAAGATGTGATTGGGAGATTGTGAAGTAGTGTATCGATACTATCGATATATCGAGGATGAATGGATCGATGGAGAAGAAAGAGCAAGGAGGAAGGTGACGAGTCGGGAGAGGGCAGTAGGCGGTGATAGTGAGAGTTAGAATATGTGCGAGGAATCAATAGGCCTGTTCTTTTTCGCTGCACTGCTGCAATAAGTTAGAATGAGAAAAATTATATTTGACTTACTCTACCCTGTTGCACCAGTGCAGCAGTGTAGCGAAAAAGAACAAGCCAATTATGTCGATAGGAGATCGATGGTCGAGTGAAGAGTATGCGGTTATGGTAGGCAGGTGTAGCGTAGGAAGAGAACGACAGAAAGTAAAAAGGGAAAAAATGATCAAGCAAATGAGAGAGTGAGAATGGAGGAGGTATTGAGCTAAAAAAGATAAGCAGGTGCATGGGAGAGTAGAGAGAAATAAGAAGGTATATGGAGATGATGATGGTGAGAGGAACGTGTGTGAAGGTTGGAGGTGAAAAAAAGAGTAAAGATACAAAGAGGAAGGAGAAGAGATTGGAGAAAAAAGAGAGGAAGGTAAAGGCGTAAAGGAGAGAAGAGGAAGAGAAGGAGAAAGGAGAGATGGAGAAGAGCCGTGGCACGCAGAAGCAGGAAAGCAAGATGAAGCCGGAGAAGGAAGAAGAGAGGAAGATAAAGATAAAAAACAAGGAGAGGAGAACAAGGGGAAGCTGGAGAGGGAAGAGGAGAGAAAGTGACTGACAACGGAACCTCGCGAATCCGAAAATTCTGATTTTAGTGAAACTTGGCATAATTGTAGAGGGGGTAAATACATGAATTAAAAAATTTTTAGTTGGTGCTTATAAACGGTTTGAAGGGGTGAAACCACCCTTCAAAGTTGAGATATTTTTGCGATTTCTCGATATATCTCGCAAACTAAACAAAATAAAAAAAGTTTCATACAAAAGTTTTATAGCATAAGTACCTCCGTTTAACTACGCTGTTTATTTTTCGAAAAAACATTTTTTTTTAATTAAAATAAATTTTCAATAAAATTGACTTTTATGTATATAGCATTTATAAAGTAATTATACTATTTTATACTACGTTTTATTTATATCATTTATGTATGTTATATATTATCTATGTTATAATACTATACATTTATATTATCTGCATCCCTGTATGTATTAGTTTCTATCTAACAATTGCGCAATATTAGAGTCACGTCGCTTTCACAGTGTTCATTCTGTCTACGTCACATATTTCACACTCAAGTTTTATATTCGTCACGGTATGTATCATATATGAAATGAAAATCATGTATTAATACAAGTTTGGTATCTTTATTAATAATGTTACGCATCATTTTCACATCAGTATCAAGTCTAACGTGTGCTTGATCAGTACATCAGCATCACATCTAACGTGTGCTTGATTTTTCTGTTAGATTGTTTTTAATTAAGCGAAGCATAATGTTACACATAATTGTTGCGAATGTTCTTAATTTGTTAATTAGTTTATTTCAAATTATATTCCACCAACGCCTATAAATGAAAGAGAAATATAATTATGTGATGTGATAAAGGATATTATAACAAATGCAGTGAATGACTTATCATTTGATGTACACACTGATACTGCTTTAGAATTTCAAAATTATTGGGAAGTGAATTTACCTGACATAAAATATCTAACAGATAATGAGGAAGAATTTTTAGAAAATGATAATAATGATTATGAACCTGATAATGAAGATAATGTATATGATACATACCGTGACATGACGAATATAAAACTTGAATGTGAAATATGTGATGTAGACAAAATGAACACTGTATGAAAGCAACTATTCTAATATTGCGCAACTGTTAGATAAAAATTAATACATACAGGGATGCAGATAATATAAATGTATAGTATTATAACATAGATAATATATGACATACATAATATATACATAGATGATATAAATAAAACGTAGTATAAGATAGTATAATTACTTTACAAATCAAGAGACACGGTAGTGGCTCGTGCCAAGTGAAAGCGAAGCGCGAGCCCGACCGTGCTCTTTACGCGAGTACGCAACTTGCGAGCACCGAGATTATCGGATCTCAGAAACGGCTAAACCGATCGAGTTCTAACTAGGCTCAATCGAAAGCTTGGGGTCGATTTATATTAGAAAACTGCTTTTATTCTTTCTCTACATGCCTTATAAGTGGCGATATTGCAACGCAAAGTCCGAAACGCCAAAATTTTATTTAAGATACGTCGTCGTCATTATCGTCAACCTTGTAGGTATCTCTGCGGGTAGTGCGGATGCCGAAAATGAGGGACGAGATTCCATCTCGCTCATCTGTTACCATGTGGCGTTCGCATCGTCACTATAGCATATAAGTCACGTGGGTCGCCAGTCGTTCGCTCACGCCACGCGTCAGCTCGCATGAAGTGACATGTATGAGATTATGCTGATTTTTTAATTGTCAATTTAATCATTGACACCAATGTAAAATTAATTAATCAGAGAGTAACATAGCTCAAATTTTACACTGGTGTCGATGAGGTAGATGAGATGTGGCGTGATGTAAAATGTATATTATTGCTATAATTGTCAATAATAATGTTGTAAGGATAAGAACTATCACCATCACCAAGGTATTATTTTTGTCACCAAGATATCAACAATTATATGTTATCAGTAAAGAATAAAAATAGTATTATTAAAACCATTCATTTGAAATTTTGTTAGAGCTAATTAATAGTTATTAATATTGATTGACAATTACAGCAACATTTAACCAATACACAATTCTTCTACATCATACAACATCTCATCTCTCATCGACACTAATGTAAAATCAGAGAACTATTTTATTAATTTTACATTGGTGTTGATGATTAATGGGTCACATAAGTTGCTCGGGCCATAGATCAGCTCGTGTTAAGTGACATGTGTAGTGGAGGTTAAATCATTTATTTAATGATTTATTACATCTCATCTATTTAATAATTTAATCATCATTCATTAAGATTTTACACTTGTGTCGATGAAATAGATGAGACGTTGTGTGATGTAAAATTGTGTATTTTTATTGCTGTAATTGTCAATTAATCATTGACACCAATGTAAAATTAATTAATCAGAGAGTAACACAGCTCAGATTTTACACTGGTGTGGATGAGATAGATGAGATGTTGTGTGATGTAAAATGTATATTATTGCTGTAATTTTCAAATCATATAATTAAAATTTTTTATTTAATGAGAAATTTTGAAGCGAGTTTCTTAATTCATTGATTGATTTTTGTCTTATGTGTAAATGTTTAAAGTTATATTTGTGGATTCAGCAAAGTATATATTCTTAATTTAATATAAATGTAAATTTTTATAAATATTTAAAAAATCGAGAAATTTCGAGGCAAGGTGTTTAATTCATTGATTGATTATTTGTATTATGTGTAAATGTTCTTTTTACACAATAAAGTTGTATTTGTGCATAATGCAATCAATAATGCATAATAATCAATAATTAAAATATTTGCTTTAATTAATCTATATTGCATCATAGGTTAAATTTCATGAAAAATATTTTATCTTGGATTTATTCAATACATAAATAAATGTAATATGTATTTAGTTTGAATTAAAAGTGTGATTTTTTGCTTTTTGAAAGAAGCTCACACATATATATTATCTAGGTTGAATTTCATAAAAAGTATTATCTTGAATTTATTTGATACATAAATAAATGTGATTTTTTCCATCCAAAGGTATATATTATTTAAGTTGAATTTAATAAAAAGTTTTATCTTGGATTTGTGATTTTTTCTTTAAAATAAAATATCACTTAGTCTATGTTACATCAAATAACATTTTAGTGACCAAACATAATTATCCTTTTAAAAAAAGGTGTGGGCTTCTTTAAGGAAAGACACAAGTTCAAGATAATCGTTTTGATCAAATTCAACTTAGGCCTGGCTCCAAAACATGCTCTAAAAAAAAATTTTATTTAAAAATTTATATTATTATATCCGTTATATAAACTTTAACTTTTTAATAAAATTTTTCTCAAAGAGAGTTTGAAAGTGTAACCTCAAGTGGTCTATAAACCTAAGTAGTTTATAAAAAAAATACAAAATGCGTGATATCCAAACAAAGTTACCTTTTTAAAAGGGGTAAAAAAAAGCGCCAAGTGTGTGATTTTCCTTTGACAAAAAATTTACAAAATTCAAGATAAAATTTTTGATCAACTTCAACCTAAGTAATATATGGAATAGAAAAAAATAATTTACTTATATATCAAATAAGATATTTTTTATTAAGTTTAATCAAAGTGATAGATACATCAAATTCAATCTAAGTGGTCTTGTATAAACACTACAAAATGCGTGATATCCCAACAAAATTACCTTTTTAAAAAAGCTAAAAAAAGGCGCCAAGTGTTTGGTTTTTCCTTTAAACAAAAAAATTATTGAATGGTTCAACCTAAGTAATATAAGGAAAAAATCACAAATTCAAGATAAAACTTTTAATCAAATTCAACCTAAGTGGTATATACTTTTGGATGGTTCAACCTAAGAATTATGTATATACTAAGTGTGTCAAATTCAACCTAAGTAATATAGATCAACCTAAATAATATATACTAAGCGTGTCAAATTTAACCTATGTAATATATATTTCTGAAATTTTTAAAGTTTATACACTAATTAACTTCTCTACAAAAATAGTGACATCTAAATATTTTGCGCCAATTATAAGAACAAATATTTTTTATAGAAACTAAAACATTATTACTATTCTTTAGCAAGTTTTTATAATACAAAACAATTTTTTAGATTTGACACTATAAAATGAGAGTATTACGTTTTTTTTCTCTACAAAAGTAATGACATATAGAACATGCGCCAATTATAAAGTAGATGTTCATACGAATTAGAACATCTACTTTGTTGTTCTTTGACTGGTATTTATAGTTTGATTTTTCATTAAGTCCGTATCAGACTAGAGATTGATATTGAGATTGAATTGAAATGTAACCAATTAGTTGGTCAAATTCTAATTCAATCTCAATCTTAATCTCTAGTCTGATATGGCTTTGATTGTTTTAAGTTTGTCTTTAAATACAATTTCGTTAATTACGAAGTATTTTAACGATAAACTTAAGAAGATTTTTAAATATAAGATTAAATTATAAATATTAGCCTTTTATATTAAATTATTGGCTGCTGTGCGCCTGCAAAAAACAATTGTCAGGAAGCATATTGGCAAGAAATAAAGGAGATAATATTGAGCTAGCAAATAAGTTTTAATACAAATAAATTATAAATATTACAAATAAATATTTAATACAAATAAATATTTTACTACAAAAACTTGGCACTGCTAAACCAAATAATTTGCCAGCTCTTTCTTTTTCTTTTGTATGTGCATCTGAGTGTGTGTGTGTGTGTGTTTGTGTGTGCATCTGTGTGTGTGTGTGTGTGTGTGCGTGTGTGTGTGTGTGTGTGCGTGTGTGTGTGTGCGTGCGTGCGTGCGTGCGTGTGTTTAGTATATAACTTAGTTTATAAGGAAGCGATTTACTTAAGTTTAATATATAAATTTAGTTTATAAGAAAGCGATTTATATTTAAGGAAGTGGTTAATATCTGTCTCTTATGCGTGCGTACGTTAGAATCTCCCCCCCCTCTCCCTCCCCCCCCTCTCTCTCTCTCCCTCCCTCTCTCTCTCTCTTTCTCTCCCTCCCCCCCTCTCTCTCTTTCACATGAGTGCGTGCGTGTGTTATATGTATTATTTTACATTAGTATGTAAGTTAGATTGTAAGAAAATGATTTCGTATTAAAGCAAATTATTCGATTTAGCAGCGCCAAGTTTTTGTAATAAAATATTTATTTGTATTAAAGTATTTATTTGTAATATTTTTAATTTATTTGTATTAAAACTTATTTGCCAGCTCAATATTATCTCCTTTATTTCTTGTCAATATGCTTCCTGACAATTGTTTTTTGCAGGCGCACAGCAGCCAATAATTTAATACAAAAGGCTAATATTTATAATTTAATCTTATATTTAAGAATCTTCTTAAGTTTATCGTTAAAATACTTCGTAATTAACAAAATTGTATCTAAAAACAAACTTAAAACAATCAAAATACATATCAGATTAGAGATTAAGATTAAGATTAAATTAGAATTTGACCAACTAATTGGTTACATTTCAATTCAATCTCAATATCAATCTCTAGTCTGATACGAACTTAATGAAAAATCAAACTATAAATACCAGCCAACAAATAACAAAGTAGATGTTCTAATTCGTATAAACATCTACTTTATAATTGGCGCATGTTCTATATATGTCATTACTTCTGTAGAGAAGAAAAACGTAATACTCTCATTTTATAGTGTCAAATCTAAAAAATTGTTTTGTATTATAAAAACTTGCTAAAGAATAGTAATAATATTTTAGTTTCTATAAAAATATGTGTTCTTAGAATTGGCGCAAAATATTTAGATGTCACTATTTTTGTAGAGAAGTTAATTAGTGTGTGTGAGTATAAACTTAAAAAATTTCAGGAATATATATTACATAGGTTAAATTTGACACACTTAGTATATAATGCTTAGGTTGAACCATCCAAAAGTATATACCATTTAGGTTGAATTTGATTAATGCTATATACATAAAAGTTAATTTTATTAAAAATTTATTTTAATAAAAAAATTTTTTTGCAAATTTTTTTTTAATAAATAGTATAGTTAAATAGAGGTATTTATACTGTAAAACTTTTGTATAAAACATTTTTTTATATTTTGTTTAATTTGCGACATATATCAAGAAAACGCAAAAATGTCTCAATTTTGAAGGGTGGTTTCACCTCTTCAAACCGTTTATAAGAACCAACTAAAAATTTTTTAATTCAAGATTTATCCCCTCTACATTTATGCCAAGTTTCACTAAAATCAGAATTTTCGGATTCGCGAGGTTCCCTTGTGAGGTGAGAGTGAGATTGAGAGGAAGAGATAAAGCAAGGAAGAATAAAGAAGCAGAGATAAAAGGAACGGAGAAGTTGAGAAGTGAAGTGACAGAAAAAAGGAAGTTTGGAAGAAGTGGTGAAAAGTTTGAGAGAGTTGTATACGAAAGTAAAAGAATGGAGAGGAAGAGGAGAGAGAGAGAGAGAGCAACTGCAGAGATGCAAGGGAGAACAAAAGAGAAAGAAGAAGGTGGAAAGAGAGAAAGATGCAGGTAATGAGGAATTTGTGAGAACTAGAGGAAGGAGAGAGAGAGATGGTTGTGGTTAGAGGAGTGAAGAGGGAAGAGAAGGGAAAGGGAAGGAGGAAGAGGAAAGAGAAGTGTTATGCAGAAAAACAGGAAAACAGGAAAAGGTTAGGAGCAGAATTGGAGAAAAAGGCAGGCGGCAAGAAGTTAGAAACGGAGATAGAGATGGGCGGAGGGAAAGTGGACAGAGAAGACGGAGGAAAAGGAAAAAATGGCAGGAGGAGAGAAAGAAGAGAAGTGCTGCGCGGAGGAATAGGTGAGCAGAAGGAAGTCAAGGAGGGAAGCGAAGAAAGAAATTAGGTGGCAGGAAGAAAAACCGAGAGAAGCAGAAAAAGAAGAAAAGGAGGGACGAAGGAGGAGAGAAGAGAGGAAGAAGAGAAAGAGGAAAAGTGGATGGTAGGGCACAGGAAGGAAAGCAGAGGAAAAAGAAGGAGGCAAAGGAGAAACGAAGGAGAAGGGAGAAGGGGCAAGTAAAATGAGTCTGGCAAAAAGGTGGATAAAAGGAGGGGGCAGCGGAGAAGGAAGGGCAGAAAGGAAAATATTTAAGGAAAAGAAGAGAGGGGAAAGGGGTCATAGATAGACGTGGGAGAGGGAAAGCAACTGTTTGTAAGGCTACCCAATGGCCAGGTCGCGAGGTGAAGTATAAGATTGATGTATGTTTTTAATGTAACTGATTGTGATAGAGGAAGAGGAGATTGAAAGAGGTTTGCTGGTCCCCCTGAAAACATCCTGGCAACCCTCAGGGAAGTCCGGACTAAGCTTATATATATATTATATATATATATATATATATATATATATATATATCAAAAAATGTTTTATACAAGTTTTACAGCATAAATATCTTTATTTAATTATACTATTCATTTTTTTAAAACAATCTTTTTCTCAAAAACTCTTTTAAAAAATAAATAGCATAGATAATTAAATAGAGATATTTATGGTGTAAAAGTTTTGTATAAAACATTTTTTGATATTTTGATATTTGTTTGAGATATGGCATGAGATATGGCAAAAGACAAAAATGTCTGAACTTTTGAAGGGTGATTTAAACGCTTTAAACCATCTTTGGATAACAATAAAAAAATTCTAAATTCATGTATTTACCCCCTTTACTTTATATCAAGTTTCATTAAAATCAGAATTTTCAGGTTTGCAAGGTTTCCTTGTAAATTATTACAACGCATATATCACAATGCTTTTGTAACATTTATGTTATATTCCAATGTAACATATGATCTTGAAATATTACATTATTTAAAAATTACAACATAATATATCATATTGTACATGTAGTACAAATATTAAAATATTGCACTGCAATATTATTAACCCTCTGACCACACACTGGGTTAGCCACACCGAGGCCAATTTTCAAACGTGCGCTATTTTATAACGAGCAGTAGTGGGGAGATGAAACATGAGGAAGAAAAAAGTTAGGTGTCCCTTTTATCTTATGCGTGCTTGATCCGGTCATTATTCGCTTAGTGCCTGCAGCAGCGTGAAGGGAAGTTCGATTCTGTGTGATATACTCAGTGTGCGGCAAACGTTACAAAATTGTGCAGAGCGGAAGTTTGAAATGTAAGTAAAAGTGATTGCATTCAACTATAATTACTTTCTTTTTATAAACTAAGTAAAAGAACATTAGTGAAGTGTATTTTCGTGTATTACAAATTAATTTTTGTACACGGAAAAAAAATTACTCTCAAATTGAAACTTATGTATTCAAATTCACGCGATCCTTGTTTCATATATAAGCAACAATAAATAATCTTCTTAGAAGAATTTGAAAATCTTGAATTTCAAAATATTATAGTCTTATTTCAATACTATAAGTATTATTTTCAAAATATGATATAATTGTTTTGATAATTTTATTCTAAAAAAAATTTATCTTCGATTTAAACATGTGTATTTTTTATATAATATTTTTTCTTTTCCATTCAAGAAAATTTTTCTTAAATAACAAGAATATTATTTTCTTGGTTAAATTGGCTATACAAATTTTGAAATAAATCTTCATTCAAGTAAATCTTTGATTTAACAAGAATATTCTTTTTTTCTGTGTATGTTTCCAGAGAAGTGAATACATAAAAAAGTAAATAATTGGACTTTCATTTCTTTATATTTAAATTAAATAAACAATAAATAATCAAAAAAACAATAATTGTTGTCGTTTTATTCACAAATATTTCGATGATTTCGATTTTACGGTATTAACAGTTAGATCGAAAAATAGTGAATATTCATATCTTTAAAAAATATATACTTTTTGGAACAAATCAAAAAGTTGATAAGATTCTTAAAATATAACTCTTCAGCTTTCCAATTACCATATTTTAAAATATTTTTTCTTTTTTTTCTACGAAATGCAGCCGTTTAAAGAAAAACAAATTTTTATGCAAATTTTTTTTATTTATTGCCTATCTATCGAATATATCTCTTTCCGTTTTATACATACAACTTTCCAAACTATTTTATCAGAATTCTGAAAAATTTTCCTTAGGACAAAAAAAAAGATTAAAATTCGTCAATTTTTGCCCAAAATACAAATCGTCAAAGTTTTCCGGGTGTCACCCGAAACCCGTACACCCATGTGTGCGGTGAACGTAACTTTTTGATAGTATGCGGTCAGAGGGTTAATATATCACATATATATATATATATATATATATATATATATATATATAACATGTACCACATGACATCACAATATTAAAATGTTCACTAAAATAAATCACAATAATAATATAATAGCGGCATTACAATTGCATTGCTATAATTAAAATATTGTACAAATATTACAATATGGCAGAATAATATAAGGCATCGCCAACAGATGTGGTAACGCTCTATTTCTTGTAATTAAAAAATGCAATATTATAAAATTTCTCAACTATGTTCCAATATAGTTATAATGAAATAATACCTTTCAAAATTTAGTTTCAAGAAAAAGATAAATAAATTATATATGATAACACTGAAATATGTGTGTAATAAAAAATTTTTAATAATTTTATTCTTTGCAACGTTATGTAAATATAACAGCCATAGAATTTTGTTATATCATTGTTATTGTGATTTATTTTGGACATGTCATTACAATATCTTTGAAATATTTCAGCGAAAATGTTATATCTTATTGTAATATTGTTACAAAAAAATAATATTGCTGTTATGTTACGTATTATGTTACGTATTACAGATTATTTTTTCTGTACAAGTATTTCTCTGTTTACAGTTCCACTATGGTTTACGAATTTTCGAAGTTATGACCGGCAAGCTATTGATTAAAATTAAACTTAGTGAATTATAACAAATAAGCCCTCATGATCTAAATTGTAAATATTAATTTTATAATACTAAATATTATATTAAGATGTGTATATACATATATATGTATATATATAATATATCTATATATATACCCCCTGCGTGTGTATATAAACGTGTATATATAATTGTATATATATATATATATATATATATATATATATATATATATGCACAGTACCACTCAAAAGAAACGTTTTGGGAACGTTTTCCTAATTTCGAATACAATTTTTTCCGCGCTTATAAGCACTTTCAAAGTTGGTAACATAATATGGGTTGAATTCATACATAACAGCAAGAGATTACATAAATAAAATCAAACATTGTACATTATAGTCATTCTATGTATATGTACTACATATTTAGTTATTTCAATTGTAATAATTGTTCATTAAATTCAGTGTTGTAACGAGCCGTTTACCGCTGTCTACGGAGGCACAAGCAAGTGTCAGATCGTTACCCCCTACCTCGTGGTTCCCTCCGTTCTTCTCTATTCCCCTCACCAAATGGAAAGTATATAGTCCTCCACCGGCCGCAAGGAATTAGAGTTTCCCGACCAAGCGTAGTGAGCTGGTCATTCCTCCTGACGGATTGAGTCAGGCTTCCTAGTGCGCATATTGAGCGCCCTAACCTCAACCCAAATCTTAGACACGTATTAAGCGCTTTCCTGGCCACGCACTGAGTGGCGACACACTATCACGCAGTGTTAGGAGCTCGTGAGACGATTTTGTCCCACCGGTCTCTTGTGCGCATGCGTCAAATATGTCACAGCTACGTCACGACTCCTGACAGGCTCGTGTCTCAATGCAGGGCGCTTGTGTGTGGAGCGACAGAATTTTTATATAATTATTATTATATTATTTTGTTTAATTTTTTATTTGTAATTTTTAAATACTTATAATTATATATTTTTTTTGTTCAATTTGTTTGTAATTGTAATTTTTAAATATTGGTAAGGTTTTCTGCAGTTCCTCTTATCTTTACAACAAATGTTGGTATTCATGCAGTTGTAAATCAGCTGTAAACGCAATAAATCAATGAATTTACTATTTTCATAATTTTAGTGTATTATTTTTTCCTCCACAGCTACTATATATTCCAATTTTTCCCGTCTCTGCATTTTTCTTTAATTTCCTCCAAGAGTCTTAACGGTACCCAATATTTCTGCGACATACATACTTCACTAGAGAGCCAAAGTTGCGCGCGCACACATGAGACCACGTGAGACTTCTCTTACTCGTTTTTTTGTCCCACGAACTCCTAACACTGCTATCACAATCCGCACCTCGAACTCTCGACAACGCACTGAGCGGTGATGCGTCGTCTCACGTGATACACAGCGTATTACCTCGCAATATGAGAATCTCCATGTACATTTTAGCTTTGTATATATTAGATTAGGACCGCATATTTGATTTCTTAATAAATCTGTGTTAAACGAATATCACTTGTCTTTCCGCTCATTCACGTCCGCTGCCCGAACCCTGAATCCCGCGACTATTTGTAGCCAAATGAACCAATTATGATTCACGGTTATAGTGTTTTTATTTGACAAAATTAACTTACATCACCAACTTTGAAAGTTTATAACATAACAAAAAAAAATATTTAAAAATTTTTGCAACAAGTAAATAAAAGTTTATTTCGAATATATTTACTCGTATCCAGATAAAATGCCAAAAAATATGTAGTATCATTATTTAAAAACTTGACTCGACACAACGTATTTTAAAAAAAAACTTGAAAATGTATATTTTCAAATTTATTTTTGACTATGACAAAAAATCTTAAAAAATTTTTTAATCACATAATTGGAAAGCTATTTCTGCGTACTTTCAAATGCTTTTTTAAAAATTTTTCTATGATCATTTCTTACAGAGATATTATAATTTTTTTCTCGCTCTGAAAACGTTTCCTAATTTTAAGCGGTGCTGTATATATGTAATATATATTTTTTTCCTAAATATGACTTTTTTAACTCAAAATTAAAACGAGTTTAAACTAAATATTAATTTTTATAACAATAAATATAACATTAAGAATTACAATCTTTCAAGAAAAACATTTTGTCATTTTCTAAGTAGAGGTCTATAATTTTTTTGGCAATAAATAATAATTTTGCTTAAATATTTTATTTATGAAATATAAATGCTATTCAACTTATGATCGTCGATTTACAACCAAAGTTTCGAGAAGTAATCTTTATCGTAAGTCGAGAAATACTTGTGTTTTTTAGATTAACAATACTCCGAATAAAAATTTACTCACAAAATTAAAAATTTCCTTTTAAAATTTTTTTTTACACTTTTTTCCTACTTTATAAATTGCAAAGTGTTAGAATAACTAAACTGATATTTTTTTAATATAAATAAAATCTTATTATCTTTAACAAGATTATAAATTCGAAAATTATTAACTAATCGACAATACTGGCCAAAGTAATGTTTATTAGTAAATGCTCATAACGTTTCGGCTTTTGTTTAGGCCCTTATCAAATGATAGTCTTGAATTGAAACGCAGCTAAACATTAATCATGTACAGGATCTTTGGTGTCTGTACATGATTAATGTTTAGCTGCGTTTCAATTCAAGACTATCATTTGATAAGGGCCTAAACAAAGGCCAAAACGTTATGAGCATTTACTCTTATAACCAAATAAAACATTACCAAAGTAATGTTTACTAATAAACATTACTTTGGCCAGTACTGTCGATTAGTTAATAACTTTCCAATTAGTCATCATTCACTGGCGGATTGAAAAGTTTCTTATTGGTAACAAAATTATGTTTACATTAAAATTATTTACATAAAATTTTAATAGTTTAAAATATTTTGAGTTATCAGAGTCGACGAAAATAGCGCTGGTGAGTATGGACATGTAAGAGTGCGCTCCGAAATGAAAGGAGGAAAAGGGAGTATTGAGGAACTTTGGGAAGATATGGAGATTCGGATAGAGAAGGCGAAAAGGCATTAGAGTAAATGGAGGGAAGACGGAGGAGTTACGAGGAAGGAAGTCCAGAGTGAAGAAAGATTCGGAATGAAACGGAGATAACGGTGTGGAAATGAAGTGAAGATGAGGCTACAGAGAAGAGGAGGAGACGGACAGGGCGCTGGAGTGCGAAAGCAGTACCCAAGAGGATGAAGGCAGATGGCGCTGGTAGATGAGTAAGAGTAGAGTTCCTATAAGGAGAGTTGTGCTAATGTGACGGAAGTCGCCATTTTCCGTTTCGTAGCACATAAAGGCGGCAAATTTCAAATCTTATTCAAGTCTTATTTCAGTCTTATTTCAAGTCTTATTTCATTTTCTATCCATATTTTTCGACTAAATTCGAAAAAAAAAACCACGTTCTAAAGCTTGTGGAAACATTATTGCACCTTTTTTTGATGTATTATAGCATTCAAAAGCTACACAATTCGGTATTTTCTATTTTTAACATTAATACAAGATATTACATATACCCAGATAGCCAAGCCTGCAGGAACAGATTTTGAGCAGAGCATGCTATCAATTTTTCACGACAGAATGGCAACAAATTTTATACAGAGTCTGTAATATCCAACGATGTCGGCAAACTGCTGTCAGAAATCAAGCAGAACTTGCTAACATAATCTGACAACATATTGGCAGCAGAAATCAAGCAGAGCCTGTTGACATAACCTGTAGGCAGATCGGCAGCAGAAATCGAACAGTATGTCCGTTAATTACTTTATAATCTTAATTGCCATTTAAATGTCAATTTAAAACTTGCATTAATATGTTTCTATAGAGAAAAACGTAAGAAAAAAGGTTGCGGCAGTAGAAATTATTGAGAAATTAAATTATATCATTGTCTAATACTTTCGGCCAATCCTGTATACATACATATATTTCTAATATATTAGGGATCGTAAGGAAATAAAATTATTATTAATTGTCAATACATTTTTAATAAGAGTTTAATTATTCTCTCGCCGATATACATTGTATTGAAAGATTAAGTACTTTATTGTATTGGGCTACCGCGCGATAACGGTAAATTTGAAATAACAGAAATGATGCCTAAACTCTTATTAAAAATGTATTGACAATTATAATAATTTTATTTCCTTACGATCCCTAATTATATAAAAATATATGTATGTATACAGGCTTGGCCAAAAGTATTAGGCAGCTATATTTTTTTAATTTATCTGAAGTTCTTTTATCTATATTATTTCCTATTGGTTACTTGTATTATACATAAGTTTAAAGTATATGTATAATACCGGCAACCAATAGAAAATAATACAGATAAAAGAATTTCAGATAAATTAAAAAAGCCCAGACAATACGCTTGTCAGAAAACTTTAAGAGAACTTTTTAAAGAAAACATTTAGATATCTTGGAAATGATGTCAAAATGGTAACATTTATCAGAGATATCTAAGAGAGGTCTTTGAGATATATTATTGAAGAGTTTCATTTAAGTTTCTTAAAAATGTTATCCTTATGACATCAGCTAAATGATATCAGCTTAATGTCTCATAAAAGATATCACACAATGCTGTCCGATTTTTGAGCCGTCCATGCGCGTTGTAGCAAAAATCAGACAACATTATAACATCCTGAATGAGAAATCCATTTGATATTTAAAAAAATTATCATAAAGATAATGTTTTCAAAAATTACGGTTTGTCTACAACTGCGAACAAAAAAATGCACAAAATCTAAATTCATCATGTACTGAACAAAAACAGGATAATAGATGTACAATTAATTTTTCTTAGAATATATGATCTATATAGTTAATCATCTAATTAACTATTTGAACGCTTCAAAGTATTAATGCTAAATAGATCGCAATTTTCATAAAATTATTATGGAAAAAGATAAATTTAACAATGAAATTAATAAGTAAATAAATTAATGCTATTTATTTTTAATATGTTTTGCAAAATTTAATTGCTTTTATAAAAAATAATATAATTGTGTCAGTTTATAACATATTGGTATATGTAGACAATAACAAGTACCCATGTCGATGAGCCAAATTGGTGTAGCAGATAGAGTACAAGGTTCGTCATCCTAAGGTCCCGGGTTCAAAACCAGCGCAAGTAAGAATAAAATAAAATAATTTAAATTTAATTAATTAATAAAAATTTGTCCTAAATTTAGTATGTACTATTAATAAAAATAATTTTAAAAAAATGAAATTTTTATTTTATTTTTTTATTTCTAGTTGCACTTAAAAGATATCCGATTTAAGAAATCTTTTAGATATCTGCTTGATTTCTGCTGCCAATCTGCTGTCAGGTTATGTCACCAAATCCTGCTCGGTTTCTGCAATCAATCTGCTGGCATGCCATGCCAGCAGGCTTTGTCGACAAATCCTGAGCTTAATGCGGACACAGAATGCTATGGATCTGCAATGGGTATCTGATTGAATTTGCTGCCAATCTTCTCGCAATCTGCTAGCATTTTGCTATTAGGGTACATATATTTGTACGTATAGATATATAATTGTAAATAAAATAAATGTGATTGAAAATGCTGTGGAATAAAGAAAAGATATATTTGTAAATGTAACCTTAAAAATGCTGAAAAACTTTAGCATTTTTGAGATTACATTTACAAATATATCCTTCTTTTATTCCACAGCATTTTCGATCACATTTATTTTATTTACAATTATATTACAATTTTAATAGTATAATTAAAATACCTTCAATATAAACACTTTGCTTTAGATATGGATACACAAAATACAGATGTTAATGCATTAATGATAGCTATACCAAGATTGCCAAATTGTGCTGGAAATGGCTGAAACTACCGGAAGTTTAACGGAAAATGGCGGAGCCAATCACAATCAAGAGCGGTATTGGCACAACTCTCCTTATAGGAACTCTAGTGCGATCGAGACGTCGATGCGTGACGGAAAAAGAGATAGAGGGAGGAGCAAGAGAAGGGAGAGGAAAGAAGCAAGGAGAGTAGATGTCAAGGGGGAGAAGGAGCAAGAGGAGAGGGCTAGAAGGAGGGGAGAAGCCAGAAGAGGACAGTAGCGCACTCGAAAGAGTGGGAAGTTAAAAGGATGCGTACGAGCGAAAGAAGAAATTGTTACATTGCGAGTCTGAAAGAAAGGAAAAAGAAGGTGCAAAAGAAAGCAGAGATAGAGACAGGAGGAGGAAAGAAAGAGAAGGGTTGCACGGAGAAGCGGAGTAGGAGGTCAAGGAAAAATTGGAGAGAGACAAGCGGCAAGGAGGAGAAACAAAGGGAGAAGCGGAAGAAGATAAGGGGGAAGAACAAGCAAGAAGATGAGGAGAAAGCCAGAGGAGAACAGAAAGAGCAATTGAAAGAGTAGGAGGTTGAGAAGATGCGTACGAGCGAAGGAAGAAATTGTTATAGCGCGAGTCTGGAGAAGGAAGAGAGGAGAAAGAAAGTGCAAGAAAAAGCGGGGATAGAGAGAAGAAATTTATATTATATATGTATTCTAAGAAAAGGTGTAGAGAATGTAGAATATGTAAGAGAGTAGAAAGAAGAAATGATGTACGGGGTTTGGTGCACCTCACAAAACACCCCGGCACTCGTTTTGGAAGCCCGGAATAAACTCTATCTATCTATTTTAAGCTATCAAAATTTTAATAACAAAAGAATTAAAATTTAAATTGGACATTAATTTAAAATTATACATATTTAAATATTAATTTTTAATTAGTATTTAGATAAAAATTCATTCAAATAGCATTACAAGGTTAATATAAAAATTTTGTAAAGACGTACTTCCTTTCAGTAACGAGCACCAGTCTATGCAGCACCATTATTATGTCTAAAACACTCAACTGTTTTGCGTCCTTTATTAAAATCTTTTGAATATTAAATAGTAATTCAAAAGCTAGAGGAGACAAATGGGAAGAGATGCATAAGCTGCAAAAAATAGACCAAGCCGTTTGTACGTTTAAAGTATTTTCAAATTTGTGTATCGACTTGAGTATCGTATTTTGAACTTCCGGATTGTTAATATTATTTTCGCTTATAAATCTTAATGATTTCTTCAATATAAAAATATTGTCTAAATCCAATTTTGTGGGTAGCTGCGCTTCGAATACAATGGGCAGAGCAATCAACAGAGCATCCCTCAATGGCGTATTGTCCATTCTCTTTAATAACGCAGTAATATTAATTATATCCTGAATAGATAGTTCATTTATGTTCACACGAATTATTTGTAGTAGCGACTGAATCAGAATGCAGTTAGTTGGCATTTTAAAAGGTCTTAACATTTTCAGACTGCTGATAATCTCGTTGATTTTCATGAGTCTAATATTTTTGTTTAATACTTCGCACAAGTGTACGAAGCCACTGTGCTGCTTGATAATCTGTACATCCTCCATGTTTTTGGAAGCTTTATATAATATAAATATCGTGTCGATTGCATCGTGTAGCGTCATGTCTGTATAATTCTTTGCTGCTTTTTCTAAAATTTCCACACATTTATACGCTGGCTTAATATCAATAGTTACATCGTTTCTTTCCATCGATGATATACAATTCTCTATCTGTGTGTGATCTAAAATAATACACATTTTGTTAAAGTATCACGCGTATGTCACAAATAAATCGATCATATGAGAAACAATATAAGTCAATTTTTGTAAAAATTAAGACACTAAAAAATTCAAGACAAACAATTCCTTTCTCCAATATTTTGATAGAAATATTTTAATACTAAGACTGAAAATGAATTATGAATAATATTTAAATATTATTGAATTGCACATAAAAATCTCAGTTTATTTATCTGTTAATCTATAAATCATATTGATTCATTTTCGATCATTTCATTAAAATTTCAAGGAATTTAGAAAATTTTAAATAAAGATTAATGAACACAATACACTGGAACCCCGCGTTAATAGATTATTTGGGTGTACTAACGCGGAATGATCTCCTAATGCTGGATTTCATTCCTACTTCGTAAAATTCAGGAACGTAACAGCATTGCCATCTAGCCAATTTCTAATAATGCTTCAAGACTAAATGTATTCACTTAACTTATAAAACTGAAAAATTATTTAAAATTTATAAATATAAAATATTATTAGACAAAATCCAGCTTTGATCACAATCGATGTTCCTTTATTTATGTAATTAGACTTAAATAATTCATTTTAAATTATTTGGCTATTTTATTTACAAGTTGTAAATCGCCTATACAGTCAAACATCGGATTTTAGTAATGGATATGATTTTCCTATTAAATTTAATTTTCTTAGCTTTATTTTTAAACTGCATTTACAACTCATTGATATATTTAACATATTACAGTCGGTTAGAATGTACTAATATTATTTTATTTACATTGCGCAAATTTTTGAAATAAAAAACTCATAGAATATATTTCAATAATAAAGAATATATCTTTTATTTAGATTACAAAAATATTATTTTTAGATACATTTTGATACATTTATAATTTGGTCTTTATTTTTTATGATATGATATAAATATGCTTTTGTATATTTTCAAATTTTATTATACGATTTTTTTTAATATCTTTCAAAATAGAAATGTTATTTTCATATGTTAAGCATATTCGTTTTTTTTAAATATTATTTTTTTAATAAATTGTTTAGATCACAATTTTGCATAAATCTTAATCTACATGTATACGTCGTAACTTGCTTACTACGCGATTGCATTTGTCTGTCCTTTCGCATGTAAGGGGTAATTGCTCCACGGTTGATGCGATGAAAGGCACAGGCCTCACGTTATTTATGGTGAGGTTGTAGTCGAACGTGGCTGTCTAAAGCTTAGGAACTTGGCCCAAAAGACATAAACTTACGTTTTCTTATGATTATCACGGTCGCTAGACGGTCGCGTTTGCCTTCCAACCGACAAGTTTACTTTACGCAATGACTACTCTATCGAAAATGCCCTAGGTGCTTGGACGAACTCGCAAGAATCCTTAGGGACCTCCCTTGATAGATTGACTCGCTCGTTATCCTTGCAGCATTTCTCGCTTCAGTCTTTTGTACTGTTCAGTGATTCATTCAATCTATGCGGATGAACAATTCACGGAGCAATGTAGCGTCACCTATAATTGACGGCTGCAAGGTCAATCACTGACCACAGAACAAGAAAATGACCACAACTTTTTACTTGCGACTGTCTTAAAATTTATTTAAGGGGTTACACCAACCTAGCGGAAAAAAAATTCGATTTTTTTTATTACATTTTCTTGAAGCTTTAAGTTTCGAGAATATATCCTAAAAGTTTTATGTTGATATCTGAAAAAATACTGGAATTACAGAGAGTTGAGTAAAACGGGATCGAGCGTTCGAGTGCTCGAATTGGAGCAATATCAACATAAATTGCCACTGGACGATGATGTGATTAAAGCCATTCGTCCAATATTTGAAAACAACTTTCTAGTGATAATTTACTGGAGAAATGCATCGGTAGATTTACACAAAACGTTAACGAAAGTTTGAATAATCTGATTTGGCGCATAGCGCCAAAAGAGCAGCACAGCGGTGCACACGTTGTGCAAATTGCTGCCAATATTGCTGCATACACGTTTAATGAAGGTGCTGCCGCATATTTATTAATGATAATAAAAGAATTGTGCTGCATATTGCGAAAATCAAGACCGAGCGCGCATCAATGTGGCTGAAGTACGAGCGCAGAAGGCGACGCGCGAAGGAAAGATTGCTCGCCGTCAACAGAAGTCTTCACAGAGCGCTGCTGCTATTGATGTGGAAGGAATCTCATATGGCCCCGGAATTGCCGACTAGAGGTAAAGTGCAAAATTCGGCTGTTAACAATAGTAGAACTAAACTTGAAACTTTAAACGCGTTTTTCTCGAAACATGGTTTTCAAAGTCAGTGACCACCAGATCTCAAAAACTAATCGATGGATCGTTTTCAAATTTTTACACAATACTCTCAAAAACATTCTTTTGTCGGTGACGATCTATTTTTTTTATCAATCTTCATTAAAAATTAAAAAAATTAAAAGGACGAAAATTTTTCGTTTTTTTTTTAATTTTAACTTCAACTCATCGCCATTTGTAACAAACGATAAAATCGACAATCGGCGATCGTCACCGACAAACCACTACTGTTAGCTTAAAAACACCATTTTGTTTTTTTGTTTTAGATGGATCGTTTAGACGGGACAGTGGTCACCGCAAAATGCGTTTTTCCAAACCTCAATGTGTGTCGGCGGCCATATTTCTGCTTTCCGTCGCCATTGTTTAATAAAAAAATTTTTTTATATTGTTGAAACATAAGTCAATAATCACAAAATTTCATTTAATTCCCACTACCCGTTTAGGAGAAATAAAATATCAAAGTTAGGCCTGTTTTTCGACCGTCTAGGTTGGTGTAATCCCTTAACAAAACTTAAGATCGGTCGGCCAGAATTCCATACCGACTATCTTTGCAAGAGAGACCGGCGCGAAATCTTCGAGCAGGATCGCATTCGGTCAAATTTACAATAGTACAGATCACGGGAATTCCCATGAAATCTCCCGAATTCGTCTTGAAACTAAAATCTGAGTTGAGAAACATGTGTCACGTTCGTGTACTTGCTTATTTGTTAGAGATAAAACTTTTACGCGTCATGTCAAGGTGCGTTATCGGAACATTGATGCTGGTTTGTCCCATTGCGAAATAAAGCATTTAAGAGCGGCTAAAAATGCTTCTGTCGTTAGATGTTGCTCACCAGCCCAAGATGAATTGCTTTGGTGGCTAAACACACATATGTCTTCGCATTTCATGCATTTTGACGTTTGCCTTCTCACACTAGCAGAGAACCGGCATAGTCACTCCGCAATTAAAGAATGCTCGCGACAGCACACGAAAAGGCAGTAAACTCATTTTCGCTTCCGATGCAATCGGTTTGCATCTGAAGTAGATAATACATTGTCTGATAATTTTTCATGTCACCGATTGTAACGAAAGAGGCCAGAAGTTCTGCCTGACTGCTGCCATAATGCCCTGTAACCGCATTGCAGATTACGTGTTCTCGCTCTATAATAACCCGAGTAAAATAATAATTTGGTAGCAGGGTGGGATGACGTACACCGCACAAAAATTGTACGTTTTTTAGCCTACTTCCAACCCGCAACAAACCGCAATAGTCTATAAAGGGCGACAATGATATTAGCGAGCTGGAGGAATCGATCGATGCTGCTTCTCAAATAATCTAACTCCTTTGAGAATGCGTCTTGTTGCACTATTTTGCAAAGCATGTACAAGGCACTCAAGACTTCTTCGATACCTGAGTGCCTGCTTTTCTTTGCTGAAGAAATCGCGGCTTGATAAGTCACAGGCAATAAGCCACGATTCGGCATAGCTTGTCCAAGTTTGAAAATCGGTGTATAATTCCTGAGAATGGATTTGTATTGTTACATGAGTAACAATAACGACAGCGAGCATCTTTCGCATAGCGGGCATCTCAGTTTCTGGAAACCTGCGTCGATCTCCGGCCATGACTCATCATTTCTTTGTAGAAATTTAGGACCGTGCCATCACGACGCAGCATTCACGATATCATGTGGGTTTAATCCCCAAAACAACAAGTCGGCGGGATTTTCGGAAAAGGAAATATGCTGTCAATCCGAAACCGAAGTCAGCCGCTGTATTTCGCCGATACAATTCGCAACGAACACCGATCACCTTCTCGGACATGAAGAAATCCATCGTAATGTTATCGTGGAATCTGACCACAGATAAACCTTTGCAATTTTTGTCTCAATGACAAAACGCACCTTGTTCTACAATTTCGTCAGCAATACCGCTGCGCAGAGCTCAAGATGAGAAAAGGAGAGTCTTAAGAGGTGCGACTCTGATCTTCGAGCATAATAGCCCAACACAAAATTCATCGTCGCTAATCTGCCTCCTAACATATAAACTGCGTCATATGCTCACTGGCTGGCGTTATAGAAGCCATGTATTTAAATGGGGAAACACTCGTTACAGCCACAGATAAATTGCGAGATTTTCATACTATTTAATTGATTCTTAAATTCGATCCATCTGTTATGTAAATTCGAGGGAACGGATTCGTCCCAGTGTATTTTAAACTGTCAGATTTCTTGCAGCAGCATCTTGGGAACAATGACTGGTCAGAGTAATCCCAGCGGATCGAACAATCTCGCGACTTCTGATAATATCACGCGCTTTGTTATTCTATGCAAGAAAATCGGCAACTCAATAGCGAAACAAAAAGCGTCCACCGATGAACTCCACAGAATTCCGAGAATATGTCATATCCTCATCAATTTGTCTGTCATTATTGCATTTATCTTGAATGTCATTTAATTTTTTGTTGTTAGAAGACTATTTGTTAAATTGAAATAAACCGCGTTTTAAGGTTTTCACTATTTCGTTCTTTATCGTTAATGCGTTCTCGATCATCTCCGCGCCTGTTAAGAGATCGTCCGCATAAAAATCGCACATTATTCGCTGTGAACGGACAGAAAATTTCTTTGCGTATATTTCTGCCAGATATTATAGTATTCTAGTGGCTAAATAGACAGTGAGCGTACTTGAAGTAAAAATTTTTAGTCCGTTTGTAGATTCATCTCGGGATTATCACGCCAGACAATGCTTCAATCGAGTGTGTTTGGGATTAACCCATATCTAACAATGTATCTTTGTGATATTCGCAGAAAACACAAATTGAAAAGTACGAAATGTCAAAATAATTGAAAATAAATTCTGTTGCACAATCTGAGCTTTTACACGATGCGTCAAAGACTACCTTGAGTTTAGTAGTTTCGGTGATTAAGTCCCCTATGCGCACAGATCGAACACCACCAATGAAATTGTATAAATTGACCTTAACTTTAACTAAAGCAGTAATCTGATTGGTGGTTTTGATCTATACGCATCTGGGACGCTCCCGTTTTGCTAAATTCCTTTAACACGTAGCGATGTGTTAAATAATAAACCAGCAGATCGTTATCGAGCTCGCGATCAACGTCCACTAAACACATATGCCCGAGCGCGAAATACTCCCGCATGAATTCTTTACCAATTGTAGAATTAAATTTCGACTTAATCGTTTCTCTAGATTATAAAACCGCAGCGTTATGTCTCGGGTATCACCTTCATCTTCTCCTCTCTAAACGGAAGCACAATTATAACGCTTTCCCGATCCCTACTAGTATTATTACAAAAATATCGTTTACAAAAGCGCTCGATCGGAGAATACAAATCACGAGACTGAATCTTCCACCTGTCAAAATCTTGCTTTTGTAAACAAAATAATTGTTCTTGTAAATTCGCTTCACTTATCAATGCGTGTAAGGCGCGTACCTTGCGACCACCCAAATCGCGAGTATTCTCACATAGCTGACCGGCGATGATCCAGCCAAAATGAGTTTTTTGCGACGCCTGATGCTCTTGCGTTGGCTTTATACCGATACACATCAGTTACCAAAACAGTTCGACGCTCACCAATACATCAACGTCCGAGAACCGATAAAATTTCGGATCGGTAGCTTAAGATTTTGCGGTATATGTATTCTTTCGCGTTTGATTAGCGAAGTTGAAAGTCTCTCTGTAATGCGATCTGTTAGAATGCACTCTAATACCGCCGCGAAACCGTTTAGTCGCAATTGCAATTTTATTTTCACGTTTTCGTTGGCACTACTGACCATGCCATTTATGCCTGTTATGTTAATATTCTCCGATTCTGATTTTAATTGTAGCCGCTTAGCGCAAAATCACGTTATGAAATAGTTATGAAATTCGCCTGAGAACCGCTGTCTAATAGAACTCGGCCGCCTCGATCCATTTGAGTCTGTTATATGTACAATCATGGTTGAAAGTAATATCTGATTATCGCTAAAAATCAATGAGTGAGCCGTAACAGCTACTTTTTCGTCCGCGAGATGATTCATCCTTTATTTCGTCATTCTCGGAATGTTCGGCGGATTTTGAAGAAACGTGAAACAGTAAAGTATGCTTAAGCCGCATATCTTACACGCGCCTGATTTGCACTTCGCGGAAGAATGCTTGCTCCCGTGAAGACAATTTGTGCACAACTTGCGTTTTCGCACTTCCGCTAGTCATTGCAAAACCGATAACTGCAGAAAGTCGCGACAATGGATGAGATGCTGGCTACGATAAAAATCACATGGCAGTGGCTACATAAGACGACAAGCGTTTGCCGACAGATTGAGTCGTTGCGTTGCCCTTATGGATTCTAACGGCTGACACCGACGACTCAAAAACTCCAACTGTTTAAGTGTAGGCAACTTTGTGCCGGTTAATATTGCCAACCATTTTGGTAGTTATCGAATCAAATTTCGACGAACGCAGGTAAATGAGTACGTCATCCCAATGTTCAGTAAAACAACGCAAAGCCTTTAAGTCTTGCATATGTCTCGCGACGCTGTTCGACGTCCGGCGTAGTTCGATTGCGTTTTCTTTTGCAATATTCGGCAATTCAAATAATGCACGTAAGTGCATTTGTACTATAGCGTATTTATTACTATATCTCTGTTGCGGTAAATTCCAGGCCACTGTGTAATTCTGTTCCGTTAACTCTAACGATTCGATCACGTTAGTCGAACAAAATACTTCATTTTCCTCGCACTCGGAGAGCGCTTCAAACTCGAATTATGTACTGTTATACCCAGTAACCTTCTGATCTTTCCTGTCTTTCTTCAAGATTCACGATGACTTCTGGCGTTAATTCGCCGTCTCCGATAACTGATACAAAATACGTCTGTATACGAGTATACGCGGCCTATATCGATGTTTCTTTTTGAGCGCTGAGATCTAAACCAAATGTGTCATGATTTATGCAATTTTTAACGAGTATGCGATATTATTTAACAAATAAATGTAATTAATTTCGAATAACAAAATGATTGACGACGAGGGAAAGCAGAACCTTGAGCACCGACCACAAGATATGCCGCCGTGGTAGAGGATGTCTTCTTGTTCTGCTCGTTCCCGCTGTCGGCAATTGACCACCGGTGTATTGGAACGATGTCCGATGATTCAGCAGCCTTTGTGTCTTGTCCTCGTCAGCCTCTGCCAATCACTCCGTTTTCAGCCAGCTCTTGTCCATTTATTAATTTGGATCCGAAAGAAAACTTCCAGCGAGACCGGATTGACTTGATTATGTATTAAATCGTTGAGTACGCCTGCTAGGACGCGGGTTATCGGTCGTCCAATCCGCAGATAGTTGAAAGCCTCCTGGCGCTGTATCCGGCTCGAAGAATTAAAATAAATTGTTCATTCGCGTGTAAGTCTCGGATAATTCGCTCCACGGTCAACGTGATAAGAGGCCTCAGGTTATTTATGGTAATGTCAATCGCTGACCACAGAACAGAAAAATGATCAGAACTTCTTACTTGCGACTGTTTCAAAATTTATTTAACAAAACTCAAAATCGATCAGAGCTTCGTACCGAGTCAACTATCTTTTCAGTAAATGGCGCGAAATTTTCGAGTAGGATCGCATCCGGTAAAATTTACAATAGTGGAGATCACGGGAATTCCAGTAATCTTCTGAATTAGTCTTAAGTCGAATTCGTCTTGAAAATAAAATCTGAATTGAGATAAACACATGTCGTGTCCGTGTACGTGTTTATTTATTAAAGATAGAACTTTCACGTGTCGTGTCTATATGTATATTTCAGCTAAAGCAATACAAAACAGCATTGTTATCTTCCACTTATGCTACTCACCTGCGCCGAGTGCATATAGAGGGCATAGTTTTTACTAACGCGGAGTTAACTAACGCAGGGTTCCAGTGTAAATTTAATAAAATTATGTAACAGAATTTATTTAGTATTATTACATAAATATAACAATAATACAATAGTACAATTGTTACCATTATATTATTGAAAATTATTTTGCACATTTGAATTTTACTAATATCCTTGTGATATTCCAACAATATTCAGATGGCACTTACTTGGATACGGCTCAAACGAACATGGTGCATTTGGACACGGTGCTTTTGCACACGATATCTTGCGCACGGTTCAAGTGGCCACAGTGCATTTGGACACAAAGAAAATTTTATTGAAAATGTACACCAGTTATATGCGATGTAAATTTTGCGCACCGATTATTTGCACACAAAAAATGCCTACCGTACACTTGGACACGCAAAAGTTGCACACCGTTCGGTGCACTCGAACGGTGCATAAATGAGCAGTGTGCAAATAAGCGGTATGAATCTTTTCGTGTCCAAGTGAACAGTGGACATTTTTTCGTGTGCAAATAACTGGTGCGCAAACCTTACGTGTGCATATAACTAGTGTACATTTTCAATAAAATTTCCTTTGTGTCCAAATGCACCGTGGCCATTTGAATTGTGCACAAGATATTGTGTCCAAAAGCACCATGTCCGTTTGAACCGTGTCCCCATCGCTCCCTAATATTTATACTATATCTTATTGTAATCTCTCTCTCCCTCTCCCTCCCTCTCTCTCTCTCTCTCTCTCTCTCTGTGTGTGTGTGTGTGTGTGTGTGTGTGTGTGTGTGTGTGTGTGTGTGTGTGTACGTGCGTGCGTGCGTGTGTGTATGTGTGTGTGATTACTGTTATTATTATTTCTTGTAATATAACAAGTTATTTTTTATATAATGTAAATCAAGTTAAGTATAATATAATATATTATTATATAATTAAAAAAGTCTGTCATTACATTTCCATATTTTCAGAATTTTCTAATTAAAAAACTCTATTTTATATAAATAAAAATGCTCATTTTATTGAAAAATACAATTTAAGTTCAAAATTTCAAAATCTGTTCCTTTTTTCAACATGTGTAATTTTAAAAGTAATATATCAAATAATAAACGAACTGTAGGGAGTCGGCGCTGCAGTTATTGCGGGAACAGATTTTTTTCTAATATAATTTCAATCCAAATTAACCTTTACAAGCTCGGTATATTTTTGATCGACTTTTTTCTTTTTACTGCTAAAACTTTTTCATCAATGTCATTGGGTTGAGTGATGAAAATCTCGACCCCCTCTCCCCTCCGCGCGTCATATAGTGATTTCCAGACCGGAACAGAAAACTCATAACTGTTTTATCTTTTTTTACTTTTATTGGTTAAATAATAATAAATATTGTAAGAATAATTGCATAAACAAAAAATTAAGTTAATATTTCATAAATAACTCGTGTAAAAACATTTTTACCATAATTTATGTAATTGGAATAAAAAATGCATTATTTTATACAAACAAGGTGAGTATTTGAAATACATAATTGTGATACAAAAACACATAAAAATGTTTTATTATAGCAGAAAATTCAAAACACATTCAGTAATTTTTTTTAGTGTGATAGACCTTGAACCAAGGTACAATGCATAAAAGTACGACGCAGCCTTCACAATTGAAAGATGTTTTCTTTCGAAACGAATGTTTCGAACAACACATTGTCTTTTTGTCTGTAATTGTGACGGGAGCAGTTAGCCAAAGTGGATTTGATAAATTGAAGGATCACTTTACAACTACTAGTGTTCTGCTGTGTAGTAGCGTTGCTTGGGCCTTAGCGTCGCGTCGGTTTCGTTCCCACTCCCTCTATCTCCACGTTCTAATTACTCATCGATACACGTGCCGACATGAAGAACATTCATTATAGCATTATTAAGTTAATTGAGACCAGAAAACTGTATAAAATTGACTGAAACAGTTCAAAGCCACTAAAGTAGCTTCCAAGCTTGTAAAGGTTAATACAAATAAATTGCAAACTTCAGCTTCACTTTGAGCCATCTTCAGTGTAACATATAAATCCAATACTGATTGTGATTCAAGGCCAAGTTCCGTCATAACATAACCGGTTTCATAACTGGATGGACAAACTAAATTTTTAATGATAACAGTAATATACTTAAAACCAAAACTATACGAACAAAAATTTTATCATAGGACCACCTCCAATCTTCGCAAAATAGCTATCATTACAAAACAGAGATAAACACGTAAAACATAAATTGTATATCATATCGTCAATGTATAAAAAAATATAATAAATTAAGACAAACTAACAAGGGAACGGACAGAAGTGTCCCTCACCAATTTTAATAAGCTTTGGATATGTTGTAGAACATAAAAAAGTATTAGGCCCATATTTTTTTTAGCTGTGTATCTCGACGTTTAGGGGTTAAAATCACCTCTTGAAAATAACGCATTTTTTCGTTTTTTGCAAATATCTTTGAGAATATAAGATTTATGAAAAAATGTTCTATACAAAATTTTATAGCATTTTATACTCTTTACAATAGTATATTTATATTTTAAAAAAATTTTAAACTTTTTAATTTACCCCCATCTCTTTTTTTCAACTTGTAAGGACAAAAATTAAAAAGCATTAAAAGCCGAATTCACCCATATATAAAAACATATGGATTCCATTATTCTCAATTATTGGCAAAACGAGATAATAATCTCGCGCTATAGGCGCCGCGCTAGAACTAATGTTGCGTTATTTCTTTAGTCGCGTTACACTCAATAACTGCTCCTTCTGCGTATATTTTTATATTAGAACATATAAATGGATTAATCTTAATTATATAATACGCAACGTATTACACGATATAAAGCATAAATGCACATATATAATAAAAGTAGCATACATATATATACGTATGTGCCTACGTACATTTTTTTTGTTACAAATGCGAATATAAATTAATATGAAGCAAAATATTTTTTAACATTTAATACTGCAAATACAATATAACAAAATATATAATATCAAGAGAAAAATATAAAATATAAACTGCAATAACTATTTGCATAATTATATTATTTACACTATATGCACGTAGCATGCTCTGATAATAAAGATAAGTACATAATTTAATTTAATTTGAAGTTTGAAAATACATTTATACAGATGTATATATACATTTTGCACACGACACGGGCAAATAACTTTCATATCAGTGTTGATAGAGGGACCGGTTGTTCTCGCGCAAGCGCGTCACGTGAAGCTTCAATAAAATATCCATTAGTAATAGGAAGGAGATCTTTGGTCATACATTTTGCACACGACATCAGCGTATAAATTTAGCAACAGTGATAGACGGATCGGTTGTTCTCGCGCCGGCGTCAATAAAGGCTTCAATAAAGTATCTATTAGTAATAGGAAGGAGATCTTTGGTCCCCACACAATTTTTTTTGAAAATTTATAAAAACGTTAACACATATTATATATTTAACACGCACGCATATATTTGCATATCGTTTGCATGTATATTTGTGTATATATTATATTCAACATAAATTAAGGAATTAATAATAATTTGTATTTAATAATAAAAATCCAGTTAAAAACGAAAAAGAAGGTAAATTTATGGAATATATTTAAATTGAAATAAAATATTTCATTTGTCGGAGCTCATACAGAATACCCACATTTGTCACAAGGCTAAAGGAAAATCGCCAAAAAATCTTACCAGTATTCATCAAATAAAATACGATATTTATAAAGTATTCTCTTTAATACGAGAAAATACATGCGTGTTTAATATGTGAAATGTGTTCACGTTTTTATAAATTTTCAAAAAAAATTGTGTGGGGACCAAAGATCTCCTTCCTATTACTAATAGATACTTTATTGAAGCCTCACGCCGGCGCGAGAACAACCGATCCGTCTATCACTGTTGCTAAATTTATACGCTGATGTCGTGTGCAAAATGTATGACCAAAGATCTCCTTCCTATTACTAATGGATATTTTATTAAAGCTTCACGTGATGCGCTTGCGCGAGAACAACCAGTCTCTCTATCAACACTGATATTAAAGTTATTTGCCCGTGTCGTTTGCAAAATGTATATATACATCCGTATAAATGTATTTTCAAACTTCAAATTAAATTAAATTATATACTTATATTATCTTTATTATCAGAGCGTGCTACGTGCATATAGTGTAAATAATGTAATTATGCAAATAGTTATTGCAGTTTATATTTTATATTTTTCTCTTAATATTATATATTTTGTTATATTGTATATTTGCAGTTTTAAATGTTAAAAAATATTTTGCTTTATATTAATTTATATTCGCATTTGTAACAATGAAAATGTACGTAGGCACATACGTATATATATGCTACTTTTGTTATATATATGCATTTATGCTTTATATTGTGTAATACGTTGCGTATTATATAATTAAGATTAATCCATTTTTATGTTCTAATATAAAAATATATGCAGAAGAGGCAGTTATTGAGTGTAACGCGACTAAAGAAATAACGCAACATTACTTCTAGCGCGGCGCCTATAGCGCGAGATTATTATCTCGTTTTGCCAATAATTGAGAATGATGGAACCCATATGTTTTTATATATGGATAAATTCGGCTTTTAATGCTCTTTAATTTTTGTCCTTACAAGTTGAAAAAAAGGGATAGGGGTAAATTAAAAAGTTTAAAATTTTTTAAAAATATAAATATACTATTGTAAAGAGTATAAAATGCCATAAAACTTTTGTATAGAACATTTTTTCATAAACCTTATATTTTTAAAGATATTCGCAAAAAACGAAAAAAATGCGTTATTTTCGAGGAGTGGTTTTAACCCTTAAACGTCGAGATACGCAGCTAAAAAAAAATGGGTCTAATATTTTTTTATGTTTTACAACATATCCAAAGTTCATTAAAATCGGTGAGGGACAGTTCTGTCCGTTCCCTTGTAAGACATTGAAACAGAAAACTTGTAAAATTTGTAAAGTAGTGTTCCAAATCTTATTATATCGAGTATAGAAATAATTTATATGCGTTAATTACTTTGTCACAATGCTGTCAGCCAATTTAGTCAAAAACCATAATCATTGTTTATTTTTTAATAAACGGTAAATATACTTGACTTACCAAATCCGTATCCGTTTGAAGGTTGAGACCATAGTCTTGTTTTTTTATATATAACATTTCAGATATTAATCTTTTATTTATGTTCTCTCTCTCTTCTCTCTCTCTCTCTCTCTCTCTCTCTCTCTCTCTCTCTCTCTCTCTCTCTCTCTTCTCAATATCTAAAATTTTAACTCCTTCCTAATCAAAGTCATGATTGTGATGTATTCTGTGGTCCATAATCACAGAGTGAGTAGTAGTATTTTGTTTAATATGTCCTTCATGATCTTTTATTCTTGTTCTTAATTTACAAGTTTGACCCAGGTAGAATGCATCACAATTCTTACAATTTAACTTTTATAAGACATTCTTTTTTTATGCTTTTTTGATGTGGGTAGTGGATCCTTTTGTACTTTTATGTACCTGAGCAATTTATTTAAACTAAAAAACGATATCCTTAATTTTGTGTTTTTTATAACGTTTTTAATTTTTTCAGAATCATTATGTGTGTACAGCATGATAAACCATCATGAAAATCTTTCTTCTGTATCCAAAACTGAATTTATTGTGTCTTGTGATTCATTTCCTTTAATTAAATATTTTAGTCTTTTATTCCACAGGATAGTCATTTTCCAATAAAATATTACTAACAGAGGCACACACAAAAAAAATGGTTGGTCCGGCGGACTAGACTAATCAATCCTTATGTATTTCGACTCGCTGAATCCGAATCCAAAGTCAAAATTGCAAAGTTAGCTTTCATTTCCTAACCTCAAAAAAAATTTTTTTTTAATGTTGATCCGGCAGACCAGACTAGTCAATCCTTATGTGTTTTGACCCGCTGAATCCAAATCCAAGGTCAGACTTGCTGAATTGGCTCATTCTTTTTTAACCTCAAAAAAACATTTTTTTTTAATGTTGGTCCGGCAGACCAGAATAGTCTATCCTTATGTAATAATAATAATGGTAAGCGCTCGATATCAAGATAAACTTAAGAATAGTGTTTACGGCCAAAAACGAGCAATATGTTTCTTCTAACTAATAAACTTTAATTGTTCACTACCTACATTATTCGGCTAATAAACCATAATTAAACGACATTGAAAAATTCGTACGTTTCGGCTGTACTTAGCCTTCTTCAGCAAAATTTTTTTATATATATTAAGACGCGACAATTTTTTAACGGGAACGCAAATTCAAATAAACATGTTTGTATTATACAAATTGTTCGTATTGACCATCGACATATAGAATGGACTAAGCATTGCGATGAGCAAGCGCGCGCCTGCTTTAGAGCGAGAGGTACTACATTTGAGGCCTATGTTTGTCTCTCTTTTTGCAGGGCCGTCCAAATAAAATTGCGGACCATGCGCATCTTTCTATGAAATGTGCATAGTCAATATATTTTTTTACAATTTATTTAACTGCAGGTTACGTATATAATACAATTATATACAGCTTTAAAACAATATGTTATAAATACATGTTACAATAATGTCCTATAAAAAATACTTTTAATGTACTTATGCATTTGTATATCCTTTTTATTTTTATCGTATGTAATTTTGCACACAAAACACCTTAAAACCATTGTGTTTAGCTTTTAAAGGTAAAGACAAACGTGTATCGTTATACCAAAGCGAGATGAAGATAGAGTATTAAATTTAATACTACGCTACTACCAGAATTCTGGAGGGGGACGAAATAACAAATCAGAAGCTTGCAAGAGAGATAAACATAGGCCTGTAGTACCTCTCACTCTAAAGCAGGCGCGCGCTTGCCCATCGCAATGCTCAGTCCATTCTATATGTCGATGGTATCGACATGTAGTAGAACGTATCGACAGCCTCCAAGTTTCACAAAGGCCGGCCAAAAAACTTAAATTGCAATCGGCTATAGTGAATGCGGAAGTACATTGTAACAACTGTATCATAATGCACCCGGTAGAACCCCTCTCAACGCACTAGTAATGAGTGTAAGTCTGCGCGAGACATTCGCTGTAGTTGATTCATTAATAATACTAGAAAAAATGTCAAAATATAAAATAGTAAACGATAAAGATGGAAATAAAAATGAAAATAAAAATAAAAATAAAATTAAAATAGAAATAAAATAAATATATAAAAAATTAATATTCAATATTAAAAAAAATGTATATATGTATATATAAAAAATTGTAAAAATGAGTATTATAATGATAATGAATAAATGAGGAAGGAAATAAAATAAAATAAAATTATTGCCTCGCAGAGCTGTCAAATTTTAAAGAGAGAGAAAATGTATATATATGCCTTGGTCACTAAGTAAAATTAACTTACATTACTAATCAATATGATTATGAATGTCAAAGATGTAAATCCAGATGTCAATACATGTGAGCCGAGACGAGTCCCTCGTAGGAGCAATGCAAACCTGAATACAGTGTATTATCCCGGGGAGGAATAATCTCGACGCTCCATCCAGAACCGAGAGTAATTATTAGAACACATACTGCCTCCAGACCACTAATGGAACTAAACAATAACAGGAGCACTCTCCTTTAAATTTTCCGAAGGTTCTCGAATATAAAAATCCAATTAAACTTTACGTTAATGGTCGAAAAGTAGCAAAAATGTCAGGATATAACCGTTGAGATCCCTCTCCGTTAGCATCGGTTTTCGAACTGATCGGCACGAGGTCAGAGCGCCGTATACATCAAAACATGTTGTTATGACTATCTATCACTTAACTCTTTTAAAATAGCAAAATACGATTCATCCAACAACTCAGTGTCTTTGTTTAGATTGATGCCATTATTTTGTTCTTTTATGTGGATCATTTCAGCCACCATTCTTTTATGGTAATTGTGTTCTGTTTCTAGGATTTTTACATGATTTTAATCAAATTTGTGATTCTTCGATAGGATGTGTTCAGTGACTACCGAATGTTTGGACATCTCTAATTTGAAATTGTTTCAATGCTCTCTGATTCTCGTCCCAAGCTGTCTCTTTGTTTTCCCCACGTACAAAGCCTCGCAGTCCTCGCAATTGATTTTATAAACGACATTATTATTGCATAGCAAGTCGTTACCGTCTTTATGGACTTTAATGAATTTATTTAATTTATTTATAACTCTAAAGCCCACCGTAAACTCACCGCCGTCGATGACCGTCACGACAGACCTAGCTATTGGTTGCACGTATGGAACCACAACGTATTTCTTTTTTTCTTTTTTTTTTCCGAATCAGAAAGTTGGACATTGTTAGAATTGATTTTGTTATAATTAATTTTTTTCAGTCTTAAGTTGATTTTTTTGAAAATTAAATCCAAGCTAACTTTGCAATTCTGACCTTGGATTCGGATTCAGCGGGTCAAAATACATAAGGATTGACTAATCTAGTCCGCCGGACCAACCACTTTTTTGTGTGCCTGTGTAATTAGTTCCAAATTTGTTTTATAAAATTCAGGGTCCTAACGTAAAAAATAACGATCCACCAGCCTAATAATTGTGCCTTTTTTGTGAAAAGGGATACTGAGACCTAAAATTTAAGAATCTTCCGGAGAAAGTGAGTTTCTGGTACCAATTAAATTTTATATAATCATTCTTAACAAAAATTGTTGTGTCCAAGAAGTTAATTTTATTTCCTCCGTTTCCCAAGGTAAACTGTAAACCGCGTTAGATGCATTTAAAACGTCATGTATAGAAGTCGAAGGCACTCCCATTAAAATGTCATCGACATAACGCAAGTGAAATAAAAACCGGAAAATTGAAAGTACTCAGCACCCTCTTCTCCAAATCTTGCATGACTAATCCGCTATAACAAGGGAAAGCCCAAAGCTGATTGTCCCAAAGCATTGTTCATATATATTATTATTAAAACTAAAAAAGGTTGAATACTAGTCGTATTGCCTTCAAGAATTCCTCCTTAGAAACATTACATTCTTTTGATACGTATCTCTATTTCTGTTCGCGCAATAACTACAGCGCTGACTCCCTGTAGCCCGTTTATTATTTAATATATTATTTTGAATTATTGGAGTCCCAGCTAATTTGATCAATTTGTTTGAGTTTAAAAGTAATATTCCAGTAAAGTATTGTATTAAATAGACATTTTTTACATATTTTTAATTTTTTTTATTGCAATGATAAATCTAAACAATTATTTTAATTCTCCAAAAGTAAGACTTTTAACTCGTTTTATTTGTAATATAAATATGTATAAAATTCGGTGCTTACTTACCTGTTAAACTAGTAGTGTAAGCTCGTGTTATTTTCTGTATTGATTGCAATGGCACTATATAATTTGATAGAACTGTCCAATTGCGCGCTATTGGATATAATCGCAGCAATCTCTTTAGAGTCCCATTCATTCTACTGATAAATAATTGTTATTGCGTTGCAAAAGTCTGAAAACTAGAAAATATAAATTGTGTACACTTGTATACTTAAATTTTATCAATCAATTTATTTTTAAAAAATTAAAACAAGAAGAAATTATTATATAATATTGAATTAACGCTTTAGAAAGATTAAATTACAACATTCAAAATACGAATAAATACTTTAAAATGCAGATTCAACATTAAAAGAACATTTAATGTCAGTTGATTCAATTTTTGCTGAATGTCTCATAAATATTACAATTCAATTTTCAGGAACATTATTCAATATTGATTTAACATTTATTCAATGTATATGCAAACAATATGTAAATTTTATATATTATATATTTGATCAAAAAGCAATTTTGATCAAATTTCCAGTATTTAGAACACTGTCAGTATTTAAACTATCATTTATTTCCAAATAAAAGTAAACTTGAAATTTACGAAGCACTTTAATCTCAATTAGTATTTTTTAGGATTCTTGGATAAATAAGCCGAATATACTGTGAACATGTTAAAACGCATATCGGTACAAATTTAATAGATGAAATATTATAGAAATACTTTAATGTTTCATTATTGTTATCATTTAAGTCCTTCTTAGGTAAACCCAAATAATACAACTTTAAAAGCACAAGTCGCAATATTATTATAGATCTGTCAATAAACATTTCAATGAAATATTTTTTACTTACATCAAGTTGGAGGTTTACATATATACAATGTAAACTGTAAACTATATTTTATGTCATCTATGTAAAGTAATTTATGAATCGTGAATCAAAGATTCAGTGTTCAAAAATAGTGAAAATTATATAGTTTCTTGATTTTTAATATATTTTTATTTTGTCAATACTGTAAAGTCAGCTGTTTCAACAATCTTGAAACTTAATTATTTGTTTTTGTTAAATAGAGTGATTTAGCATTCTTCATCCGTTCAAGTAAAACGAATCATTGAACGATTTACTCATTGGATGTCTCTAGTGGCGCTTTGTTAAGCTTGATCAGGTGCGCATCTAACACGTGTGGAGCACGCTCTATTCCTGTAGGTCACCGCACATACTTTTGCATAACGCGGACTTGGTTAGGTGGTGTGAGAGTGAATGGTCGTGTGGCAACAGTGGTGTGAGAATAGGGATAAGAATAATTGGTATAATAACAAGATTTAGGCTGTGAAAATAGTTGTAAGAGGGAAAAAAGGAGAGTAAAGTTGTTGGATAATTGAAGGCAACGTGGTAGAAATAGGAGATAAGGTCAGAATCTGGATAAAAGATCACGGAAATGGAAGTTAGGATACATCGTGCGCGGGAAAATGTATAAAGAAAAGAGTGGAAAGAGGTAAAGGATGTTGGAAGAGGGCTAGAGGAATCGAATAGGTAAGACATAAGATAAATACGTGAGTCACAGTGGAAGTGATAGAGAATTATAAGGAAAGAATGAGTATAGAAATGAGCTAAAGAAAGTTAGAAAAGTACCAATAAAATTGTATCCTTCGCTTCTTTTAATTTAAATTCTTTACCTTAATATTTTCTCTTGTCTTATCTCTCTCGTGCATCTCTGAGCTAACCTTTTCTTGTTTCCGGTCCAGAAAGTCCTTTAAATTACACAGGCACACAAAAAAAAGTGGTTGGTCCGGCGCCCTAGACTAGTCAATCCTTATGTATTTTGATCCGCTGAATCCGAATCCAATGTCAGAATTGCAAAGTTCGCTCGCATTTCCTAACCTCAAAAAAAAAATTTTTTTTTAATGTTGGTCTGGCGGACCAGACTAGTCTATCCCTACGTATTTTGACCAGCTGAATTCAAATCCAAGGTCAGAATTGCTGAATTGGATCATTTTTTTCTAACCTAAAAAAAAATTTTTTTTATGTTGGTCCGGCGGACCAGACTAGTCTATCCTTATGTATTTTGACCCTCTAAATCCAAATTTAATGTCAGAATTGCTGCATTGGCTCATTTTTTCCTAATCTCAAAAAACACCTTGTTAAAGCAGATTGGATCACAAATGTATAATCCAGAACGTGCAGGCTTGCGTAACCACATTACCCGGGGAAAATTCAATACGTATGACAAGTTTGAGCTTCTGTAAATAGCGTAGAAAATTCACTCCCTTTTTCTATTATATCTCTTTTATTCTCGAAGGTTCTGTGCAATGGATTTCTCTTACGTTTCTTTCTTTTCACAGACATCACGTTTGAGCGTCCAGCAGAAATCAGCCATCATATTCACATCCCATTTGCCTTGATATCGATACTCCATCTCCTTGATGTCCTGATAAAATCTTTCTCCCTCTTCTTCACTATAATCACCTAGATTTTCTGGGAAGTAGTTGATATGAGAATCTAAGAAATGCAATTTAAGTTTCATTAGGTAACCTAGTTTTCTATAGTTCTCCATCATTTCCGCTACCCTTTCTCTGTAATCTTGACTTTTGTGGTTTCCTAGAAAATTTTCCCCGGGTAATGTGGTTACGCAAGTCTGCACGTTCCGGATTATACATTTGTGATCCAAACTGCTTTTACAAGGTGTTTTTTGAGATTAGGAAAAAATGAGCCAATGCAGTAATTCTGACATTGAATTTGGATTCAGTGGATCAAAATACATAAAGATAGACTATTCTGGTTCGCCGGACCAACATAATAAAAAAAAAATTTTTTTGTGTGTTAGGAAAAAATAAGCCAATTCAAAAATTCTAAACTTGGATTTGGATTCAGCGGGTCAAAATACATAAGGATAGACTAGTCTGGTCCGCCGGACCAATATTAAAAAAAAATTTTTTTTGAGATTAGGAAATGCGAGCAATTCTGACATTGGATTCGGATTCAGCGAGTCAAAATACATAAGGATTGACTAGTCTAGGGCGTCGGACCAACCACTTTTTTTGTATGCCTATGTAATTTAAAGGACTTTCTAAACCCGAAACAAGAAAAAGTTAGCTCAGTGATGCAGGAGAGAGATAAGACAAGAGAAAATATTAAGGTAAAGTATTTAAAGGGAAAGAAGCAAAGGATACAATTTTATTGGTATTCCATATAGTACAGACTGCATAAAAGAAGTAAAGAAAAAAGGGTTGCGGTCTTCTTTGGGTTATGGATCAGGACTTGAATGCAGCTTACAATGGTACAAGAAGAAAAAATTCAGGATGTACACAAGAAGAATTTAAGATATAAGAAGAAGTGAAAATGGAAAGAAGATTCGAGAACACAAGGGTGACAGGAAGGATAAAAGAAGGAGTAATAAATACAACAAATTTAGTATGACGAAGACTGGGAAGGGGCTGTACGATGAGTTCATTGTCTTTCAGAGAGCAGATAGTAGATAGTGGAATAGGTTAGGTGCACGTGGAGTAGAGGGATAGGAAAGTAGAGTAGGAGAGAATAGGATTATTAATGTATGTAAGAGAATGGAAGAGGTAGAGCGGTTTAATTATCTTATCGTTATGTTAATTGGTATATTAGAATATTGGAAGTAAGTAGCAAAAAAAATGATTAGGTAAGATTATAGTGAATTCTATGAGAATTCTCTTCTTGGCAATGGATGCTGAAGAGAAAAAATTTGTTGTATAAAAAGGATTCTTGCGATTATAGGGTAAGATAAGATACATTACATTAGGTTTATAGGTATATTTGATAGTGAAAAGCCATGCGACTGAAGATTAAGATAGAAGGATAGTTAAACGGTTAGAAGAATATATGTAAAAATGTAGAAGGTATAATATATAGAATATAGTATGAGATATAGAAAAAATTAAGGTGTCCGGAAAATAGAGTAATTGAATGTAAATAAACATGTAAATGTCAAGAAAAATAATGATTAAGAAATTAGGAGTTTAGATTAAACCAGTATAAGATAAGGTATGGAAGAATGCAAGGTTAAGATTCCTAATGTAAACCAAGTCCCTTCTTGGCATTGTATATGCTTGAAGTAATAAAGATTCCAGGATTGGGAACGTTACCTTAAAAAAGTAACGCGTTACCGTTACCGTTACTTAGAAAGTAACGATTCGTTACTTTTTTCGTTACTTTTTTGAAATGCTAAAGTAAGATGTTAGATTATAAAATTATATTATTTAATAATCAATATTAAAACTTAAAACTTTAAACTAGTTTCTAATATATAGCAAGCTTTTTTATATTAAACTCAACTAATAATTATTCTAATTTTTTATATTAATATCTTTATTTTTTTTATATTTATCTTTATAAGAATTTATATTGTAATTTACAAATGTCATTTTGTCAAAAATTTTTAATAAACTTTTTTAAAAATTAATGTTGTTATATAAGCATTCCAATATTCACTGCCAGTATTGAAAATCTATAGTTCACGTTTCATATACATATATTATAGACTTTTAGACTTTTAGAACTAGCAGTGACTATCGGAATGCAGCTTAAGATATAAGGTAGAGAATATTTTTCAAACATATATTTAAAATATATTATAAAATATAAAAATAAATATTTTATAATTGCATTTATTGCACGTAACCTATAGTTTAGTAGATAGGTTATACATTGTATGTATTTACGTATTGAAGACGGCTATCTAGAGTCTTTTAAATTTCAAAATAAAAGGTTCACGCATCGCATCAACAGGATATTTCAACAGGGCATTCTCATGTGAAATTGACTTCCAGCGCCCTATATCGGAATATTTTTATCCAATCAAGAATAATGCGCGCGACCAGCACGCGATCTATTGCGTGAACAAATATAAAAGATAATAGGAAACTAAAGTAACGATAAAAGTAACGGCTGAATTCGTTATCGTTACTGTAAAAATGTAACGACGTTACCGTTACTGTTACAGACATAAAAAAGTAACGATCGTTATCGAAAAAAAGTAACAAAAACGGTAACGGCGTTACAAGTAACGCGTTACTTCCTAACCCTAAATTCTATTTTACTTTTGCATAACGCATAAGAGAATCAATTAATCAGAATCGTCTATTTCCCTCCCCAGAATAGAAATAAAGATCTGTGATCGGTTAATTCTCTTAGGCGTTATGCAGAAGTCTGTGCTTCCACTCTTACCTGTAATGGTCTCAGTTGCGTTGAGTCGCGTTTAGTTATGTTGCGATTACTGTTCAGTTCGTTCCTTCTTTTTGTCGTGCACAATTAGCATTATAATGAACTATCTTGCGATCACATATGCATTTTATTCCACCCTGAATTATCATCAGTTTCTATATTATTCCATTTATAATAATCCATTGCTTATTGTCTATATAAAAAGAAATCGCAAACATAATGTAAATATGTAAAAGGCATGATAGAGTCTCGCGTTAAGAATATGCGCAGCGGAAATCTACCAAGTTGCATTAATTGAATTCTTGTAAATATTGTACATAAATCTTTTTGTTCATTTGCACAAATAAAGAGTGTAGCAGGATAAGCATGTGTGTGCTGCCCCCGCACGAATTTGATTGAGATTTTTACAAAAAGTTGGCATTAATGTGAGATTAAATTTTTTTAAGTATTATATCTGAAATTATTATAATAATTTTTATTGGGAACTATGGAGAAAAGAAAAATTGAAAAAAAGTTTTTTTTCAAAAACGGCTAAACCAATTTTGATTTAAAAAAATGTTATGGGTTTTAATCCCACAATGTTATGAAAAATTACGGAATTTTTTTTTCAAAAAATACGGGTTAAAAAAATTGTTAAAACCTTTTTGAATTTTTTAAATGTGATTCAGATAAGATATTGTCACCATTTTTTATAGAAAAAATCTATGACTTCCCTAGGATGACATATTTAAGTTTCAAAATGATCGGAAAAATACTACATATATATATATATATATATATATATATATATATAATTTATATACATATTTTATAATGTATACGTATATATTATTAAATATATATACAGGGTGATTGGCTATAAACGTACAACCAATAAAAATTAAAAAGCATCGAGATAAGTACAACAAACGGGAAACAATCAGAATCAACTACATAAAGTTTTGAGAAAAATTGCCAAGATGTGCGACTAAACACGCATTGGACAAGGATCGTAAGCCTCAATCACCTTGTATATACTTTATCCAAAATTATCTTTTTAAAAAAGTAAAGAAAGGTGCCGAGTGTACGGCTTTTCTTTGAGAAAAAAAATCACAAATCTTAGATAATACTTTTTATCAAATTCAACTAAAACAATACATAAATAAATAAATATATACATATATTTATGTCTATATAGTACCCTTCCGATCATTTTGAAACTTAAATATGTCATACTAGGGAAGTCATAAATTTTTTCTACAAAAAATGGTGATAGTATGAGTCCCATAAAAAACAATTCAAAAATATTTTGACAATTTTTTTGGACTCGTATTTAAAAAAAAATTCTTTAATTTTTTTATAACATTGTGGGGTGAAAATCTATAACATATATTTTTTTATTAAAATCGGTTGTCGTTTTAAAAAAAAAATTTTTTTTTCTTTTTTTCCCACAATTTTCATAAAAATTATTTTTTAGATATAATACTTGAGGAAATTTAATCTCACATCAATGCCAACTTTTTGTAAAAATTTTAATTAAATCCGTGCGAGGACAGCACACATGCTTATCCTGCTATGCCCTTTCATATCGCAAACATTTATTTAAACCGTTACGTTTTAATGCATTTCGACCATGCTTAACCGTTGAGGTATTATTTTTCGCAATAAATTTATTTTTCGGATAAAGAGGAATTTTAAGATGTTCCTGAGCATCAATATCTAGCTTAGTAACGAGGTGTGATCAGCGGAGAAGGCGCTGGTGGAGAGAGAGAGTGGCAGAAGAAAGTGAGTAATAGTTGTAAACTGAGAAGCGGCGGGGAGCGAGTGAGGGGGAGAAAGTAGGAGAGTAGAGCGCGTGCGCAGCGGGAGTTAAAGCGTGCGCAGGAGAAGATAAGGATTCTGATTGGCTGACCGGAGCGCAGCGATTAGAGGAAGTGTGACACATAGAAACGGATCGATATATCGATGTCGATGAGTTGAGTCGAGCACATGTTAGGAAGGTTAAGAGTAAGGAAAGAGTAGAAGAGAAAGTGAATAAGGGACTAGTAGATCGAGAAAAGAACAAAGCGAGGGAAGATAAGTAAAAGGAAATGAAAGAAATAAGAGAAAGAAAATATATGAAAAACTAAGGGAGATGAGAAAGTGTATGGAAGAGTTGGTAATAATAATAATAAAATTGTGCGAGGAAGTGAGTGGAGGAAAAGAAGGAGAGAGAAGGGCAAAGAAGTAAGTGGCTCGGTGATTAAAGCGGACAAAAAAAACAGAAGGAGGAGCAGGAGGAGGAGATTGCAGGAGGGGATAAGAAAACGGAGGTACAGTATGAAGAAGGTACAGACTGGAGGACAGGAGCAATAGTGGAAAAAGAGACATGTAGGAGTGAAGAGATTCAAAAGAGAAAGCAGAAAAAGAGGGAGAGGAGCGAAGAAGATAGAGAGATGGGAGAGGATGGAAAGAGGAGAGGTAGAAAGCGGAAAGCAAGAAGAGAAGTCATAAAGGGCATCGGAGATAAGAGTGGATTGGAGGAGAAAGAAAACAGATGGAGGGGAGAAGAGAGGAGGCGCAACAAGAAGGGGCAAGCAAGTAGGAGGATAGTAGGAGCAAAGATGTTGAAAGAAGAAAAAAAAAGAAGGTAAGAAGAGAAAGTGGAGAAAGAAGAAAGAGAAGAATGTGGCAGGAGTAGGAGAGAAAAAGAAAAGGCGCTGCACGGTAGAACAGGTGAGCAGGAGGAAAGGCGGGAAGGAAGAGTCAGGTAGCAGAAATGAGAAGCAAAAAAAGATGTAGAGAGAGAGAAAGTGGAGGAGCAAAGAAAAAGAACAGGAGGAGTGGGTTATGGCGGTCGAGGAAGAATCTAAGGAGAACTGGAAGGGAGGTGAGAGAAAAAAGAAGGAAATTATGTGGGTGAAGAAGTCAGAGAGCAGAGAGATTCTGGAGGTAGAGGGGGAGCACAATAAGAAAGAAGAGGGGAAAGAAAGGAGTGATGGTGCATGTTGCAGAAAGAAGAGGAGGGTAAGTAGAAGAGGAGCAGAGAAGAAAGGTTAGGAAGAGAAGAGAGGTAGAAAAGGCTAGAAAAAAGGTGCAGGAAATAACGGAGAAGATATGAAGAGAGAAGAGGAAGAAAGCAATGGAAAGGGAGAAGTTGGAGGAGGAGAAACCTGGTATGAAGAGAAGGGGAAGAAAATATGGAGGAAAGATGCTTCATTGAGAGAGTGATAGAGGGAATGTTGAGGAAGAGAGTGAGAATAAGGAGAAAAGGATAAACAAGGCGGGAAGATATGTAATGATTACAGAGTTGAAGGACGTGGTAGATAAGAAGATCTCTTCGAGGGAGAGAGAAATGAGAAGGACATGGGGAGTTTGGGTGGATAAAGATCTAAGTATGGAGGAAAGAAGGAACAAGTGGAGGATAGTAGAAGCGGCTAGAGCGGAAAGAGCGAGGAGAAGAAGTATGGTGCTAACAAACAGAATTATGGGGTGGAGGAAAGAAGGTGGAATCAGGACGGCGTGAAGGCGATGGAAGAAAGAAGAGAAGAGAGAAAATTAAGGGGGCAGGTGTTCAGATAGAAGAAGGGGGAAATAAAGTGACAGAGGAGGGAAGGAGGAGTAAGGATAGGAGAATTTAAATGGAGGGTAAGGGGATAGAAAAGATAAGGTAGAGAGAAAAATAGCGGAAAGTGGAGAGAAAGCAGAGAGAAGAGGAGAGAGAAAAAGAGAGAGAAAAGGAAGCTAGGAGAGTGGGGTTGTAGGTAGGTAAGCGTGGGAAGAACAAATGTTTGTGAGGCTGCCCTATGGCCAAGACGTGAAGGGAATCATAAAATATTTTGTATATTTTTTATAGGATATGTAACAATTGACGGTGAGAGAGGAAAGAAGGTAGATGTAAGAGGTTTGGTGGTCCTCTGAAAACATCCAGCAACCCTCAAAGGAGTCCGTAATAAACCATTTATTATTATTAGATGTATAAATTAAATTTTTAGATATAAGTATTTATTAGAAGTATTATAAATAATTACTTTGGCAGATTAGTGCATTAGATTTAAAATTTAAATTTGAATATGTTACTTATATGTAAGCAATAATTATAAATAATATATATATGATTTATTATTAAATTTTATTAGATTAGTAATAATTATAATTGTTGTTTTAATTAATTGTTTTAATTGCATTTTTAACTTTAGTAAAACGTAAAATTTTAGGATATATTCAATTACATAAGGGTCCTAATAAAGTTGAATTGGGAGGGGGAGGAGGCATTATACAAGCATTTAACGATGCTATTAAATTATTTACCAATTTTTTTTATTGTAAAGTCAAATAATTATTTATATTATATTTATACTGTTTTATTATGTTTATTTATATTATGTAATTCATCAATGAGTGGTTTCATTACTAATATTTATTTTATAAATTATTCTCTATTAATTGTAATTATTATTTTAATTATAATAAGTTATATATTTTTGTTAATAGGTTGATCTTCAAATTCTTTATATTCTTGATTTGGAACAATGCGGGTAATTTTGCAGGTATTATGAGGTTAGATTTATTATTTTAATTTTAATAATTTTTTAAGTAAAAAATTTGTTAATTTTATAAAGTGACAGAATTATATATGATCTCTATTAATATTAATGGCTTTATTTTTAGTTTATTTTATTAGAATTTTAAATTAAACCAAACTATGGATTTTATTGAAAAGTCGAAGTTAGTGTCTAAGTTTAATATTAAATATTTTAGAAGAGAGAGGGATTTGCGTTGATTTTTATAGCTGACAAGGGAACCTCGCGAACTCGAAAATTCAGATTTTAATAAAACTTGGCATAAATGTAGAGGGGGTGAATACATGAATTTAGAAATTTTTAGTTGGTGCCCAAAAACGGTTTGAAGGGGTAAAACCACTCTTCAAAGTTGAGACGATTTTTGCGGTTTTTCGATATATCTCGTAAATTAAACAAAATATTAAAAAATGTTTCGTACGAAAATTTTACAGTATAAATACCTTTATTTAACTATGCTATTTATTAAAAAAAATTTTTTTATAATTTTTTTTTCCCAAAAAATGAATAGCGTAGTTAAATGGAGGTATTTATGCTGTAAAACTTTTGCATGAAACATTTTTTAATATTTTGTTTATTTTACAAGATATATCGAAAAACTGCAAAAATGGCTCTTTGAAGGGTGGTTTTACCCCTTCAAACCGTTTTTGGGCACCAACTAAAAATTTCTAAATTTATGTATTCACCCCCTCTACATTTATGCCAAGTTTCATTAAAATCAGAATTTACGGGTTCGCGAGGTTCCCTTGTCAGTATGGTGCGATTGTTTTTTTTAGATATTTAAGTTTACTATTATTAACAAATTTAATTCTTTAAGTACATATTTTATTCTTTAAGTATATATTTATGTATCAATATTATATTAAAATTTGTGATTTTTATACAAAGTTTGTTGCCACGAATGCTATAATGAATTGATAGATGTATGGAGTGGGCTTCGTTTGCCTACATTCCTGATTGCCTACAGCTTCGTTTGCACACTAATTTTGCAGAGATGCTCGATTGCCTACAGCTTCGTTTGCACACACAAAAATAATTAAGGTACAAGAATAGGATTGCACACATGACATTATTGCGCACATGCACATTGGACACATGATAATATTGCGCTGATACACATTGCACACATGACACTATTGTACACATGCACATTGTACACGACATTATTGCACACTTAAGATAAAGAAATAATATTAACACATTGCACACATGCACATTGCACGACACTATTGCACACATTCGGATTGCGCACATGATATTATTACGCTCATGCACATTGCACACATGACACCATTGCGCTTATACACTCTGTAAGCAAGAAGAAGAGAGTGAATCTCAAATGCGACATACAGTGTAAAACGGACACCACCAATCAAATTTTATAAACTTATCCTAACATTAACTAAAGCAGTAATCTGATTGATGGCCGTTTTACACTGTGCGCATTTGGGACACTCCTGCGGAAGATACGGCGCACGATTCCGATAACCTGGGATCCATGATTTGACGATGGTTTTTGATAGTATTTTTTATGCTAAACAAAAAGTTGTATAAATCTTATAGGGCTAACTGCTTTAGTTTTCAAGATATACCATATTAAAAATAAAAATAAAAGTAGATAAAAAATAAAAAAAGAAGTAGGTAGACCTTGCTTTGCGTGAAAAGTCGCAAACCTGTGTTACAATACTATGGAACAATACGAAGCGTGGATACTTTTTCGCTGTATCATACGCTGTGCATATGCGCAATAATGCTATGTGTGCAATCTGAATGTGTGCAATAATGTCATGTGCGCGATGTGCATGTGTTGTGCAATAATGTCGTGTGTGCAATGTGTTAATATTATTTCTTTATCTTATGTTCAATAATGTCATGTGTGCAATGTGCATGTGTGCAACAATGTCATGTGTGCAATGTGTATCAGCGCAATGTTATCGTGTGTGCAATATGCATGTGCGCAATAATGTCATACGTGCAATGTTCATGTGTGCAATGCGTCTGCGCACAATATTATCGTGTATGGGCGCAAAAATGTATGCAATCGTACTCTTGTACCTTAATTATTTTCATGTGTGCAAAGCTGTAGACAATCGAGCATCTCTGCAAAATTTGTGTGCAAACGAAGTTGTAAGCAATCGGGATTATAGGCAAACGGGACCTTTCCCTCCCAGAAAACATATTTTTATAACAAAGGTTTACTAATCTTTGTTACAATGCCCTCTCATCATTGACTTCGTGCAATTTGAATTAGAGTATTATAATATTATTTATATATATATGTGTGTGTGTATATATATATATATATACACTGGCGCAAAAAAAAAATTTTAGACCGATTTTTAGGCAATATTCAAAGTGATGCAACTTTGCGAAAAATCATCCAAATTACATGTACTTTTTTTTAAATTGAAGGGCAAAGACTCTACTTTAAGAATCCTTAGGCAAAAGTTTAATTTTTTAAGTGCAAACTTTTTGTATCGCATAAAAACCAAACATGTTTTTTTTAATTGAAAAAAGTAAAAGTTTGTTATCATTTTTCACAAGTTTTTCGTTAAAATCTGGCTAATATTAATCCAGATTCTTAAAGTTCATTCTTTTCTAAGCAATAAAAAAAAATACATGTCGATACAATATTTTTTGTTCATTGCACACTAGTTTGAAATTTGCACTGCATTTTAGGATATTTTAACAAATAAATGCGGTATTTTTTTAATCATGAATTTTGAGTGTCAATATAATATTGCACATTGATTTTATTCGTGTTTAACTCAATTATATCACCGTCATCAAAGTGACCCGATGTGCACCACGTGGAGAACGATCAGATTTTGTACATCAGATCATGTGGATCTAAAAAGACTGATTTTTTAAAATAAAATTTGAACTTTTATTTTTTATGTATGAGTATGTGTATATGTATGTTTATGTGTATGTGTGGGTTTATGAGTATAGATGAATGTGATCTTCTGTTGACTTCAGTGAAATTGGTGCGTCAGCTATCCGTTATATTCAAATCAGTAAGTACAAATTTCTACTGATGAATTTCAGAGTCACATAATGTACAAAATCCGATCGTCATTCTCCACGTGGTGCACATCGGGTCACTTTGATGACGACGGTATGATTGAGTTAAACACGAATAAAATCAATGTGCAATATCATATTAATACTCAAAATTCATGATATTAAAAAAAATACCGTATTTATTCGTTAAAATACCTTAAAATGCAGTGTAAACTTCAAACTGGTGTGCAATCAACAAAAAATATCGTATCGACATGTATTTTTTTGAAATTGCTTAGAAAAGAATGATCTTTAAGAATCTGAATTAATATTAGTAAAATTTTAACGAGAAACTTGTGTAAAATGATAACAAACTTTTACTTTTTTCAATTAAAAAAACATGTTTTATTTTCATGCAATACAAAAGATTTACACTTAAAAAATCAAACTTTCGCGTAGGGATTCTCAAAGTAGAATCTTTGCCCTTCAATTTAAAAAAAAGTACATGTAATTTGGATAATTTTTCGCAAAGTTGCATCACTTTAAATATTGCCTAAAAATCAATCAAAAATTTTGTTTTACTTTTTTTGCGCCAGTGTATTTATGTTTTTATAAATCCACTAATTTTTATACAAATTTTAAATAAAACTAAAAAAAGAAAATATTTTATGTTAAAAGAATTACTCACATGCAAAATATTAACTGATAATCAAGAAGAAATGTGTATACTTTCAGCAATCATGGATTATAAAGAATGATGAAGAATCATGTCAGACTTGAACGTTGAATCAAGGATTGGAACACTGTTTTCGCCAAGATAAAATATAGATATAATATGACAAATCGTCTTTGTCCTAAATCAAAAATGCCCTTTTCTCTTAAATAATAAATCAATTATTATAAAACAGAATCTCAATTATTGTTTTAAATAAATTATAAAATTAAATTTAAAAAATATAACTTATTCTTTGACCACATAATTGGTTTTTGTTTTACTCTAGGAGAATAAATAGTCTCCTAGAATAATTTCTAATAACTCTCTACACAAAGTGGCTCCATCGTTTAAACTAGCAAGTAAAAAATATAGAACCGGTATATTTTGAGAGCTATAAATTTTATTATTAAAGTATTATTAAAGTATTTTAGTATTATTAAAAATTTAAAGGAATGACAACATTTTTTACACTGTATCGGTGTATGTACTTTTCTATTATAACACAATTTATGCAGTGACACCTGTTTATGTTGCTGGAAAGCATCCTCAGTAGTTATGTCAAAATATGTCGTAATAGAAGAGCATATACAGTAACACTGTGTTTCACTGTGTTAACTGTCGCCTGCTGGAAAGCTTCCCTTAATTAGGGTTCTGCGCATTTTATTCTGTTAAATTATAAGACATTATGTTGTTAAATGTTGACCAACATTTAAAAAATATCAAACACTAGCTATGTTTTATGAAGAATTATTTTGCTTTCTGATGAATGTCCAAAAAGTAGCATTAGAGGCGCTCTATATCTTTGTATTTCATTAAAAAGTAATGCTAAGACCATAGAAATAATTTATTGACTATGTTTGGAAAAAGCAATTTTAAAACTGCTGTAAGATTCTTCAATACGTTCAGATTCAGATAAAAATAAATCAATTATATAAAAAAATTTAATATTTGCAAAGCTGATTTTTCTGCTGAATGGAATCACTCTGCTTTGGATAGATTGCTAATGATGCTACTCATGTAAAATGCAGATGTTAGAAGTTTTGAAGTAAAAATTAAGAGACACGATAGTGTCTCGCGCCAAGTGAACACGCAGCGCGAGACCGCTGTGTATAATTGCGCGAGTACACAACTTGCAAGCTTGAGACTATCAGACTTTAATAACGACTTAACCGATCAAGTTCTAACTAAACTCAAGCGAAAGTTTGAATTTGATTTGTACAACAAAATTGTTTTTATTTTTACTCTACGTGCTTTACGAATAGAAATATCACGACTCAAAGTCTGAATTATAAATTTTTCACTTAAGATACGTCATCGTCGTTCTTGTCCAGTACATTAATTCAACACTAGAAGAGATTAAGATTTACCTGTAACAGGTCTCTTATAAAGTGTTGATGATACTGTATATGATGATAAATCGCTATCATTCGTGATACAATCGCTTTGTAAGAATAAAAAATACATATTAAGTAATATATCTGTAAATCGTACAGTTAATAATCCCTCATAAGAAAAGTCTCGTAGATCCAATGAGAAATGCGCGTTCGTAGTCGAATATATGCCTTGATGTTGGCAGACGAGTTCGTGGCGGGTTTCACGGCGATAATGTGACAGTTCGGGATTAATGATGTGATGTGCGCGAGGTTAGTGGCAAATAAGTTTTTATTTAGTTTCTGTACGCATTGCAGAGAAAAATTTGGAGATTGTAGTTGATATAACGTACTATGCGTTGTACAATGAGATAAGTATATTATATAAAATTTTCATTTTTTTTAATGAAAATAATTATTTTGAGATAAGTCAATACTTCGTGTCATGTTTTCTTTTTAGTTATATATTAAAAGAAAAAGAAGAAGAAACACTGTATTTGAAATTAAAGTAGAATAGAAAAATAGATAAAAGAAAGAAAAAGTAGGTAAGGAGAGAGAAGAGAAAAAAAGAAAAAATTAAAAATAATTCAAAAAATTAAGAAAAAATTAGAAGAGTAAAATAAAGTTATATACACATAAATTACAATTAATGTATGTTAAAAAGAGTGTTATTGTCAAATTGAGAGAAAAGGAGAGAGAGAGATAGAAGGGAATAACATTGTGTAATAATATCTATATATGTATGTATTCTTGAATGTACTGCGACGTGAATTCCGATCGCGTCTACAACTTCGCCGTGCTCTCAATCTTCTCAAATTCTTAGTTGGGCGCCAGGTGCAGAAATCCGCACCGCATAAAACTCAAAACGCATTCGGTATACGACGGCTAATTACTCGTTAGCTCGCCTCTACACAAAGTGGTAGAAGGGCGAGGTTCTTTCGTTTCGCGGAACAGAAGAGGAGATGTCTTGGTATTAAATAGTCATTACTTTAATAAATACAAAAATAATATATTAAAGATCCAAAATTAACAGGTGAGAACGAAGAACACATGGCAGTCACCAAACATTATTCTTTCATGTGACTGTTTCGTGACTCAATATAATGTTCGCGATACAATGAAATACATACGCTTTAACAAAGTCTAACTATGACTCGGTATCAAACAATACAGTACGTCTAACTCTAACGGCATCCGGAATAGATATTCGGCTCATTACGCGTACCTCAAGATTCCTCGTCCACGGGATCTCGCCTCGGTACGATACATGTAACTTGTGCACTCTCAGTATATTCAAACGTCGAGTAAATCCCGGCCATTTCACCTTAACGCACTATCCCGTCGCCACACTCTCTATCTTTTACAATCTGACTGTCGGTTCGACATTTTCCCTGAGGGAGGAAATGGTAGACGAAAGTATTATATCTAAGAAACGGAGATCGACACAGCCCCGCTGTATGGTGACTTTAACCTCGGCAATTTTTACCCGCGATTACTCTTTACTCTCCCACCGAACGCTAATTATACGATAATCTCTCGCGAAAAGCAGGGCCGGTCGTCTCCGTCCTTATCGCGTGGTCGAAGTGGTGGCCTTAGTCTTTGCGGCGCTGTCGGTGACCGTGGAACCGCTCTAGATGTCGTCTCGCTGAACAGTGAGACGGCGTGAGAGAGCGGGGACACCGCAGGCATCGATTAGGATCTGCGTCCTTGCGCATCGATCCGCGCATCGACTCGCGCACAGGAATCTTCCTGTTGATAGGGTGTCGCTTCTTTCTCTCCGCTCCTGCGGGCCGAGGACGCCTCTGGTCGCGACGCCGCGTAATTTGAAGGCCGCTGGTCTTCATGGATCGATGGCCTACTGCCAGATCTGTATCTCCTGGGAAGGTTGGCTCGGAGTTGATCAAGTTCCGGCGTTCCTGATGTTGGCCTCGATCATCTTTGACTGCTCCGGCTGGGGGTCCTTCATTCGGCTTCACGGAGTACGAAGCGCATGCTATTTTCCCCCGGCGTCGTCCTCGGGAGCATCCCGCTCTTTTCGGCTCGCTCTCATCTCCCCGGTTCCTGAAAGAAGGCGATATGCAGTAGCGACCGCCTCACGATCCTTCACTCTCCTGCCATGATAACTTTGATCGTACTTGCCCTGCTTTTCGATGGTCCGGGATCCCGCCGATCAGCCGCTCCTGTAATTCTCCTCTCTGTCCCTCGACGGCTGCTCCTCTATTACATAAGATCCTTTCGACACACCACTTCTCCCACGGATCGCGCCTTTCGCTTGTCGTATTCCTAAATATCTTACAATATCTTACAATAATATTAAATAGAAAAGGAGAGACCGCCCTCCCGTTCAGGGTACGGAGCGCCCCCAAATGACCTTTCCCGATCGGGCCATTTCGGCCCTTGTGACGGACGAAAAACGTCACAGTACATACAGGCCCGGATTAAGGGGGGGGCTAAGGGGGGCTATAGCCCCGGGCCTCGTTTGTTAGAGGGCCTCACTCGAGCTATTCAAAAATATCTTTCAACTAACTGAAAATATTTTTTAAACGCTAATGCGAGATTCTTTAAAAGATTCGTTATAATTTTTTTTTCTTGAAGGGCATACTTGTGTTGTATTAGATTTTATTTTAAGAAATCCATTGCATAAACATAAATTTTCTGTTAAAAATGAAACAATCTATCAAAGAAAATATATAAACGTGTAAAAATAGAATAATCACTTTATGTATTAAATTATATTAACTACAACAATACTCATTGCACAAAACAGTTTTTAAATAATATAAAAAATATTTACTTTTACTAAAAATAATTTATGTTACAAAAAACAGACTTTTTAACTCTGTAGCATTTCAAATTTCTCATTATCAATAAGCCGTTATTATCTTTAATAGATTTCCTTTTTATAAAATTTTAATGAAACGGTCACTAGAAGCAAATGACACCTTAAAACAGTATTATCAAAAAGCATGGTAGTGCCTCGCGCCAAGTGTACGCGCTGCCTCTTTTACGCGAGACGTCGTTTGTTCCAACAAACGAAAAGCGCAATAGCGCTATGCGTGAAAGCGCGTGTCGCTGGTAACAGCGCTATATGTGTCTTAGCACGTATCGCTGTGCCAGTTGATGCTCGTTTTGATTCCCGGAGAAGAGATCACACGAGATTCTTTGGTTTTAATAGTGATATATTCGCTCAAGCGAGAAGTGTGCAGTGCATATTATTCTGAGTTTTATTTCTTTTATATGACAAAATATTATTAATATAATCGAGTAATAAGCAATTGTGAGCTGTGACAATTTTATATGTAAAATTTCAAAATGTCGAGAAGATTTGAGAGTGGAGCTCAAAAAAGGAAGTTGAGAAAAGAGAGAGAAAATTTTCAAAATAAACTTCCGAAATTGACAGAATATTTTTCATCAAATCAATTAAACTCTCAATCAAATGAGCAAAGACATGCCCAAAGTGACTCTCAATCAAATGAGCAAAGACATGCCCAAAGTGTAGATTATGAAAAGAAAAGTACCGAAAACTATTCTACTTGTAAGACTGAAAACGAAGATATCGCAAATAAAAAAAATCTTAATGTTTACTTGCATACTGAAGATACATATCAGAGTAATAAAGATCGCATTGAAAATGATGTTTATGATAGCGAAAACGAAGTTTCAATTGAAGCTAGTCATACAAATAAAACTGAAAGTTTATCAGTCATAACGACGGAAACAAATGCAGGTATATTTTCACAATTTTATAATTATTCTTAGGATAGACAGAACAACAAAATTATATATTTTTATATTTAAAAAAAATTATTTTTCTTGGAAAAATATAACCAATCTGTAAGTGTACATTTAATTACATGTATAATTTATCATCGTTATTGTCGTGATCTAATATCGATTAATAGATTCATATTTTAGCTTGTAAAATTGATATACGTCATGCTTTCAAACAATCAATGGTTCATTCAATGTCACATATTTACGTAGTCTGCGAAAAAAATCCTTTAATCCTATAGGATATGAAAAACATTATTATGATTAACATAAGTTTTATATCTTTTTGTATCCAACATTTTAGCAGGAACACGGGTTTTGTTTAAAGTATTCATTTTTAAAAATTTGTTTCGTCTAAAGTATTTTTATTTTTACTTTTAGATGTGTTACAAAAAGATCCTGCTTTATGGCCACTAAAATTAAACGAAAATCAGCGTGAAAAATATATAAATGCAGGATACTCGATTTTCCAGAATAAGAATTCTACTTTTAAGTCTTCAAAACGAGAGTACTTAAAACAAAATAGATATTTTTCTCCTAAGTATTTTGAAAGAGAATTGAAAAATGGCGAACGATGTAATCGAAAATGGTTGATGTTTTCTGAATCCACTGGAAAAGTATTTTGCTATGTTTGTAAGCTGTTTTCAAAGGATCATGACAACACGTTTGTGAAGAATGGATTCTCTAATTGGAAAAAAGCCGACGAAACGATTTGCAATCATGAAAATAGTAAAGAGCATAATCGATGTACGGTAGATTGGATTAATTTTATACAAAAAGATGCACACGTCGATAAAGATATGATTAATAAAATGCAATCCGAAATTAAATATTGGACGGAAGTATTAAAAAGAATTCTTGCCGCTATTCGATTTTTATCTGAAAGAGGTCTTTCATTTCGTGGTACTAATGAAGTGATTGGATCATCAAATAATGGTAATTATTTAGGCGTATTAGAATTGATTGGTGAATTTGATCCTTTTTTAAAACAGCATATAAATATGTATGCAAATAAAGGTAGAGGAAATGTTTCCTACTTATCAAAAACTATTTGCGAAGAATTTATTGAATTAATGTCTAGAAAGATTCTAACGCAGATTAAAAATGAGATTAAAGAATCTAAGTATTGGGGACTCATTGTCGATTCTACTCCAGACATTTCGCACGTAGATCAACTATCTGTGATATTTCGATATTATTTCAATGATCATATTCATGAACGATTCTTTTGTTTCCTACAAATTACAAGCCATAAAGGCAAATCATTGAGTACCGAAATATTACAGTTACTTGAAGAACATGATATAAATATAGCTGATTGTCGTGCACAAACGTATGATAATGCTAGTAATATGTCTGGCAAATACTCCGGCCTGCAAGCATGTTTAAAAGAACAAAATAAATTAGCATTCTACGTTCCTTGTGTTGCTCATTCTTTAAACTTGGTCGGAGAACGTAGCGTCGATGAATGCATTCATTCTAAAAATTATTTTGGTCTTTTGCAACGATTGTATTCGTTTTTTGGCGCTTCAACGCATAGATGGAATGTTCTAGAAAATCAAAATAACTCAAAACTGACAAGTTTATCAGTTACCCGATGGTCGTGTAGAGCTGATGCTTCTAAAGATTTGATTGAAAATTTCGACGGAATTTATAAAGCTTTGTCTTCCATAGCGGAAGATAAAGATCAAAAATCGGATACTCGACACGAAGCTACATCTTTATTAAACAGTATGATCAAACTTGAAAATGTATTTATGGCTGTGTTTTGGCATCGTATTCTCAATCGATTTAATACCGTTAGTCAGTTTCTTCAACAAGTTGAAATAGATTTGAACACAGCTAGTAACATGCTTTTTTCACTGATCGAATTTGTGAAAAATTTGCGAGATAAATTTTCAAAACTAGAAAGTGAATCAAAAGACCTTAGTAAATTTGTCAATCAAGAATATTCTGACGCGGATAAAAGAAGAAAAGCAAAAAAGTTATGCGACGGTGTGAAAGAAATGGAAACATTTGAAAAATCTGATAAATTCCGAATCGAAACGTTTTACGCGATCATCGATAAACTTGTAAGTGAACTACAGAAACGGAGCGAAGCTTATAGCCAAATAACAGGGTTGTTTGGCTTTCTCACAAAACTATTAATTATTAGCCTTGATGAGATGCAAGTAAGTGCTAAAAACCTTATAAAAGTTTATTCTCAAGACTTGGAAGAACAATTGATTCATGAATTGGAACAATTCATATTGCTGCTAAAACTACAACCTAAAGGTTTTTTTTCAAATCAATATGGAAAAAGTAACAATCTATTAAATCCCTTAAAAGTTTTGAATTGGATAATTAATAGCGGTATGGTCGATGTTTTCCCAAATGTTTGCATTGCATATAGATTATTTTTGACTACTCCCGTCGCAAATTGTGAGGCCGAAAGGTCATTTTCAGTTTTAAAAAGAATAAAAAATGTGTATAGATCAACAATGCTTGATAGCCGTCTATCATCTTTGACGAGATTAGCTATCGAAACCGAATTGTTGAGAACTTTGGATTTCGACGACATTATTAAAGAGTTCGCGGAAAAAAAATGTCGAAAGAAACATTTTTAAATAAACAAAATGTAATTAAAATTAGATTTTTTATTAGATTTTTATTTTATTGTTAGCATTTATTTGTATAAAAACTTTATGAAAAAAAATAATTTGTATATCTTTTCTATAAAATCCCTCCCCCCTCCGCTTTTTCGTCAAAGGGCCTCCATGAAGTCAATAGTCTCGGGCCTCAAAATACCTTAATCCGGCCCTGAGTACATATATATATATATAAGTATGTATGTACATATATACATATATGCATGTGATATATATATATATATATATATATATATATATATATATCACATACATGTATTTATCCCTCTTTCTCTTTCTTTGTGTAAATAATGTTCTCTCCTAAATATTATATAATTTTTGTTTTTTGATAGTAAAAACAAAGAATATTTTAAAGATAAATTTGACTAGAAATAGAGAAACAAGAGAAAAAAGAGAGAAATACAAAAAAGAATTACATAATACAATAAATAAAATAAAAAAACAAAAAAGGAGCAAGAGAAGAAATAAGGAAAAATACAGGTAACAACAATAGAGAATAATACTGCTAATAATGTGTTTATATGCATGTATTTATTTTTATACGTACGTATGTACATATAAGGATGTATATACCTACATGTGTGTGTGTGTGTGTGTGTGTGTGTGTGTGTGTGTGTGTGTGCGCGCGCGCGCGCGCGCGTGCGTGTGTGAGTAATGCTTTCCTGTTTTTCCTTATGTTATACATAGTTCTGATAATTACTCGCAATTACTCGTGCCTACAAATACCTCTAAGAAAAAACAGTTATATTAGGTAAATTGTCTTATTATTCTATTGTTTTATTGTCTTATTGCCTTCTCTACAAAAAGAATGAGATGAAGTAAATGCGCTAATTATGCGCTAACTTTGAAACGGAAAAATGATAGACCAAGTACAGAAATACGTGCTTTCAAAAATAAATTTAAGATTAATACAATTAGCCAAGTATATTAAAAAAAAAAACTAAATTTAAAAAATTAAGAAAATTAAATAATTAAATTATTAAAATTAACCAACGGGATTATAGTAAAACAAAAACTTAGCGTCCCCGGCTTGCATTTTTTCTATATATCCAAGACTGTTATTGATATCAATAAATATATACACAAGAATACGATTAATGTGGCTTGGGTATTGTTTTATTATCTACCAGTTTTTGCTTCATTATCTGTTATTATTCGTAACATTTCCATTTTTTAAATAATTTTTTAATAGATTTTATAGAATTTTCCTAAGTCTTTTTTTCAAATATACTTGGCTAATTGTATTGATCTCGTATTATTTCTAAATGCGTTTATGTACTTGACATATCTTTTTTATCTTTGTAAAGTTTTTGATAGATTATTATTTTTTCATTATTTTACTTGTACAAATCATTTCCATATTGTATAACATTGATGGGTCATTGCGTTTTAATGAGCCGGGCACGCCAAGTTTCTGCTTCACTATAATCCCGTTAATTGATTTTAATCATTTAATTATTTAATGTTCTTTTTAATATATTTGGCCAATTGTGTTAATCTTAAATTTATTTTTGAAAGCACGCGTTTATGTACTTGGTCTATCTTTTTTCCGTTTCAAGATTGCCGCACAGTTGGCAAATTTACTTCACATCATTCTTGTTGTAGAGAAAACAATAAAACAATAAAACAATAGAATAATAAGACAATTTACCTAATGTAATAGTTTTTTTCTTATAGGCGCATACATACACTTGGCGCCTCTTTGTACCTTTTTTTAAAAAGATAATTTTGTTTGGATATCATATATTTTGTAGTATTAAGCATTTTATTTAGTATATATATCTTTAAAATAAAAAAATTATTATAAGAGAGAAAGAGAGAGAGAGAGACAAAATAACGAAGAATATCAGATAACAACAAAATAAAAAATAACATTGCTAATAATGTATTTATATGTATGTTTATATGTATGTATTTATTTTTATATGTACGTATGTACATATAAAAATGTATGTACATATATATGTTTATGTATTTTATCTCTCTCTCTCTCTCTCTCTCTCTCCCTCTCTCTCTCTCTCTCTCTCTCTCTCCTTTTTCTTTTTTTATTTACTATATCAATTCTCTTTTTGTATTTCTTTCTCTTTTTTCCCTTGTTATCTCTAGTCAAATTTGTTTAAAATATTCTTCGTTTTCACTATAAAAAGACAAAAATTATATAATATTCAGAGGAATACAAAAAAAAACAGAATAAGGGATAAAAGACACACACACACACGAATGCACGCGCGCATATATATACACATACATAAGTATATAAATATTATTACACAATATAATTTATTTACATGTGTATATGACTTACTTTATTTTACTCTTCTTACTTTTGCCTCTTAATTTTTCTTAACTATTTTTAATTTTTTTCCCTATCTCTCTCTCCTCTCTCCTTACCTACTCTTTTTTTATCTATTCTTTTATTCTATTTTAATTTCAAGTACAGTGTTTTTTCCTCTTTCTTTTAATATATAACTAAAAATAAAACATGCCACAAAGTATTAACTTATCTCAGAATATTAAAAAAAAAATAATTTGTGTAATATACTTATTTTATTATAAAACGCACAATACGTTATACTCCAATACGTTATAATCCAAATTCGGCACAGCCATATTTCTCTTCACGATATAATTTACGTACAGAAACACTAAACTGACTCGCTACTAACCTCGCACGCGTCATTAATTAACCATGAACTGTCACAAGATCGTTGTGAAACTCGTCACGGATTCGACCGATCAATCACGCGAAAAACAGATGACAAAACGCATACTTCTCGAGTCTACATGACTTTTCTAAAAAGGGATTATTAATTGTACAATTTATAATACTTGTTATTTATGTATTAAGTGTACAAATCTGCTTCCGCCGTTTTATAGAATATAGATAGATGGCTGTAGTGGTAAGTGGTAGTCGAAATAAATAAAATAATAGATCGTGGACATCATATAATAAGCTTAAGCATTTGTAAACATAACACCATCAAAATATTAGTCGATTTGTGTCTGCATCATAGTTATTCTCGATTGAAAATGTCAGCTTACGAGCCAAATTTTCGTCATTTGCTTGTCATGAACTACTAAAACCGACTGAAACAATCACAGGTCATCGATATCGAAAGCAATTAATGCGTTTGAGCCGAGCATTGAAAGATAACGGCCACAATACAACAATAGACACAATAAAGTGATTTTGCAGCATGACAATGCTCGACTCTATGTCGCAAAGCCCGTTAAAACATACTTGGAAACGTTAAAATGGGAAGTCCTACCCCACCCGCCGTATTCTCAAGACATTGCTCCCTCTGACTATCACTTGTTTTGATCAATGACACACGGCCTGGCTGGCCAGCACTTCCGTTCTTATAAAGTAAAAAATTGGATCGATTCATGAATCGTCTCAAAAAATGACCAGTTTTTTCGACGCGAGATTCGTATGCTACCAGAAAGATGGGAGAAAGTAATAGCCAGCAAGGGACAATACTTTAAATCGTAAATGTATAACCACTTTTTTACAATAAAGCCTCGAATTTCGAAAAAAAACGGCGGAAGCAAAAATGTACATCTAATAATTTTTACTCTCGCAAAGCAATCATACCACGAATGACAGCGACTTATCATCATATCAATATGCAGTACATATTATATTTAATAAGAAATTGTCACAGATAAAACTTAGAACTCTCTAGTGTTAAATTCATGTACTCGACAAAGGGCGACGACGTATCTTAAATAAAAAGTTACATTTTGGACTTTGCGTTACGATATCTTTTAGTTCGTACGTAAAAAATAAAAACATTTTTTTTTATAAATCAAACCCAAGTTTTTGATTAAACATTGTTAGAACTCAATCGGTTAAATCATTATTGTGATCTGATAATGATCTGATAATCTCAGGTGCTCGCAAGTCACGTACTCGTGTAAATGTAAGGTGATTTCGTGCTGCGCGTTTACTTGGCGCAAGACACTACCGTATTCCTCGATATATATATATATATATATATATATATATATATATACTGTACAAAAAAAAATTTTTTTACCGAATTTTTAGGCAATCTTCAAAGTAATGCAACTTTGCGAAAAATCATCCAAATTATACTGACAACGCCCAAAAAAGAAATAAGTAGAGCACAGTTCAAACTTTTTCCGCCTCAGTCCCAGCGGACGCTTTCATTTGCGCACAATACAATTAGACACGTTGCAATTGCCCACCATGCTATTAGACACGAAACATTGCACACCGTTCAATTGCGCACAGTTCGTTTGGACACAATTCGATTGAATACCGTTCAATTGGACACAGTTCAATTGCGCATCGTTCGATTGCGCACCGTTCAATTGCACATTGTTCAATTGCACACCGTTCAATTGCACACCATTTAATTCGCAAACCCATGTGGTGCAGTGAATGCTTTACACACACACACACGCGCGCGCGCGCGCGGGGGAAAGGTGCAAGGGAGGCCTTCGGCCCCCCACCTGTATCCACCCCATCCAAGTCGCTAACCTATATACACATTGCAAACGCAGCCATAATGTATGAATATTTAATATGCGTTTGATTGAACGGTGTGCAATTGAACAGTGCGCAATCAAACGGTGCGCAATCGAACGGTGCGCAATCGAACTGTGTCCAATCAAACGGTGTCCAATTGAACGGTGCGCAATGTTTCGTGTCTGATGGCACGGTGGGCATTTGCAACGTGTCTAATTGTACTGTGCACCACTAAACCTCTCCCGTCCCAGCGTCCCTCTTGCTAAATACTTTTAAGTAGCGGGCATTTCAAAATCGACTGGGGTTAACGTAACCCCATGTGTAGACAGAGGGTTAAAAATCTGGATTAATATTAGGAAGATTTTAACAAAAAACTTGTGAAAAATGATAACAAATTTTACTTTTTCCAATTAAAAAAACATGTTTAGTTTTCATGCGATACAAAACGTTCACACTTAACAAATCAAACTTTCGCCTAGGAATTCTCAAAGTAGAGTCTTTGCCCTTTAATTTAAAAAAAAAGTACATGTAATTTGGATGACCTTTCGCAAAGTTGCATCACTTTGAAAATTGCTTAAAAATTCGGTCAAAATTTGTCTTTTTTGCGCCAGTATATACCATATACGTGTGTGTATATATATATATATATATATATATATATATATATATATACATATATACAGGGTGTTAATAAACTTTCACATAATATTTATACCATTGTGTTGCCCACGAAAATCGAAGACGAAAAACTCTCTAAATTTTTTCGATTCCACGCGTACAGTTCTTATAATTATTGTCGGAAAATAGTGAAATATTGCCAATGTACGCACGGCTATAACGGAAACACGAGCGCAGTGGGAAACAAGACGATCGTCGTCGCTCGCCGCGAGGCGAAGAGAGGGCAAACAAAATTCATTGCTATTTGCAACGTTGTTCGTAGCGATAAGCGATGGGGACTAAGAATGGTCGACGATAGCTCATAACTAAAATTTTTCACATAAATTTTTAAACTGTACTACATAAATTGCAAAGCTAAAAAAATTAAAAGTTGATTAAAAACATTAAGAGAATCATTTCATAGTATTTTTATTGATATACTTGAATTTTAAATTAATGAAAGCGAATAATTCGTTGGAAATCTACTAAAGTTTATGCTCTTTTGTAATTTTACAAGCTTATCAAAACTGTATGTAAAATTAATATATTTTGTTATTATCCTTATACTAGCAGGTCACTTTACAGCTTTCGGAAGATGCGCCATAGTATTTTCAATGAACTACAGTTTTAAATTAATAAAACCGAATAATTAATTAAAAGTCTGCCGCTTCCGATTTTTTCTCGCAATTTTCCAACTTTATCGATTAAATATGTAAGGTTAATATATTTTTGGCCACATATTTTATACTTGTAGACCATTTAACAGCAAAAAATGTCATATTAATTTCATTAATATACTTAAATTTTAAAGAAATAAAAGCGAATAAATCATGAACAATTAATTGTTTCCTATTCGTTTTGGAAATTTTGCACGTTGGAATAAAGTCCACAAATTGTGAAGTTCCGCCGTTCGTGAAAATGTCTACTTACATTTTATAAATATTACGTTTATAATTTGTGACAATACAATTGCCAATAATATGTATAAAAAATTTTAGTACGGCAACATAATTCCTTTTTTTCTTATTAGGATTTAATCGATAAAGTTGGAAAATTGCGAGAAAAAATTGGATGCGACAAATTTAATGAATTATTTGGTTTTATTAATTTAAAACTGTAGTTTATCATTAAAAATACTATGGCGCATTTTCTGAAAGCTGTAAAGTGACCTGCTAGTATAAGGATAATAACAAAATATATTAATTTTACAAAGAGTTATGATAAGCTTGCAAAATTACGAAAGAGCATAAGTTGTAGTGGATACTTGAATTTTAAATCAATAAAAGAAAATAATTTGTTAGAATTATTCTCTTTTATTGATTTAAAATTCAAGTATATTAATGAAAATAATATGAAATGTTTCTCTTAATGTTTTCAATCAACTTTTAATTTTTTTAGCTTCGCAATTTATGTAGTACAGTTTAAAAATTTATGTGAAAAATTTTAGTTATGAGCTATCGTCGACCATCCTTAGTCCCCATCGCTTATCGCTACGAACAACGTTGCGAATAGCAATAAATTTTGTTTGCGTTCTCCTCGCCTCGCGGCGAGCGAAGACGATCGTCTTGTTTTCCACCGCGCTCGTGTTTCCATTATAGCCGTGCATACATTGGCAATATTTCACTATTTTCCGACAATAATTATAAGAACTGTACGCATGGAATCGAAAAAATTTAGAAAGCTTTTCGTCTTCGATTTTCGTGGGCAACACGATGGTATAAATATTATGCGAAGGTTTATTAACACCCTGTATATTACAATTAATTATTAGAATTATGTATAACATAAAGGAAAAAGGAGAAAAACATTACTTACACAAAGAAAAAGAGAGAAAAAGATAAATAAAATATAGACACACACACACATATATATATATATATGTGTGTAGGCACATCTTTATATATACATACAATCATATAAAAATACTTATATATGTAAACATATTTATATATAATCTAGACAATCTAAGACATTTTTTCCATAAATTAATTTGTAAAAATATAATATAATACGTACCCAGCAAACATCAAATATAAATGGAATATAACATGAGAGTAACATGTAACAAATGTTACACTCTATTTATATTATAGTTACGAAATATACTTCATATATGTGATATAACAAAGATATAAAGCTATAATATTACTCCGTTATTTATAATATGCTTTCGCGGGACTTTAACCTCAATCGTACAACATCTCGTGTATTAGGCGCTCTTTCCGCTAGTGGATGCTATAGTGACCAAAGAGAAACGTTTTCTCGCAACTTGACTTTACCCAGCAAACACAGAACATAGCAGCAACATTGCGGCAATGTTATAACATTGTAACAACATTACAGTAATATTACAAAATTTATTAAACATTATATAAAGAGGTATAGAAAATATTGTTGCATTTAATTAATATATATTATTTTTCTTGTGTATGATATATATCATAGATAACTTATTGTTGCGTCGAGACACTCCTCGTCTCACACACTCTCGCACTCACTCGCGGAAAGGAGAACAAGCGGGATTTCGTTCAACACCAACTTTATTAAATAGGAATTTAACAGATTTTCGAAGCGTCCTCCTCGGCAGGAGTCCGACACAAAACTGACTATCACATTATGTTTATAAACATTCCCCGGCAACCGGCCGATCGATATTATCAATTGGTTTCTCAGCTGACTGACGACGCGGAGTATACCGGACAACGCGCGGCGCGCAACATTATTATAATCTTTTCTACATGTTTTGTAGATTATGTTCAGTCAGTGACAACAATACAGATTTACAAGTTATAACCGCCTTTATATATTTTTTATTTTTGACATTGCATGTTAATTTTATACAATATATATTGTGGAATTAACGGTACATCGACAATTATACAATTTAGATCCATCATACAATTTCGACAAAATTGTATACGCTGCTTATTCGATGCATTTTTACACAAAAAAGTATGGCAGAAAAGTGTCACTCTATCTTGCAAATATATTAATCATTAAAGTTAAAACTATCAGATATTATCAAACCTGTTATTGACAAAATGTATAGTGATATGTTTTCTGTTTGATCCGCACAACTGCGCCATAAAGTTATATTTAAATAATGTATTTTTTAAGTAAATTTAAAGATTATTATTTGAGCTGCTAGTTCTATATTACATTTCTTAGTTACGAAAATCACATAGTATGTGTAAATCATACAATATATAAAGGCAGCTATAAACTTACAAATATAATTTATAAAAACGTATCATATTAAAACTAATTTTATATTACAGGATTCTGCCAATTATTCTTTCATCATTCTGCCAACTGTTCTTAAAATCTGTAATGCAAAATCTGAAGGATAATATAAGTTTATAAAAGCTGAAGAAATTTTCACAAAGACTAGAACAGGTAATAAATTATAGCCATTATATTTTTTTAGAATTAAAACAAATTATAGATAGGAATCATCAAATGTTCCCTCTCAAATTCCACTTTTGTGCACATTCCCAGAATAATCAAACGCACATTCACTGGTTATTCTTAAATTATTCTATAAATAAAAATATCCCATTTTGTAGTCTTTCATCTCATATGTGCCTTAAGGGGAGCAAGTCATGTAAATCAAAATTTTTTAGCAATTTTTTTTTCTTGCTTAAATTTATAGGAAATTTTCCATAGAATATAAAAAAAAATAGTAGAAACCGATTTGAGAGTTCCTTCTATGTTATTTTCGTCAAAAAATGAACGGTCGAATTGGGCAGAGCACTCATGTAGACGAGTCGGAAACTCAGTCTTTCGATCCCTCTGTAATAAATGTTAACCTGACTGTGTTAGAATAATGTTCAAAAAACAAGATCTGCTCTAACCCTGGAATCGCAGATTAGCAAAAAACTGCGGTAAGTTAAAATAAATTACGATTTTTTCACGATTTTGTTACTCAAATTTTAAACGCGTTTTTCTCCAAACTACTTTTTTAAAATTAGCGTGCAAGATAACTCAAAAACTATTCATCCGATTGAGTTCTCCTTGTGCATACATTTAGATAAATACTTTCCTCATAAATTGAACCTTTATTTGTAATTGTATTGTTTAAATAAATTATTTTTATTGCATAATTAACACGAAAATTTTTCGTAAAAATCAATACTTTTTTTCTACGTGTCGCCATTTTTACAATTTTGCATTATTTTCTTTAACAATAGGTTCAATCAATAACGCAAACCGTACAAAAAAGAAATCTATTTGGTTTTTTTGTTTCAGATGAATACATTGCACGCCGATAAGTGACTTCAACGTTAACGCATTAGATTTACATTATTATTATTTATAAAATACATATTATTTTTCTGTCAAAAAATATTTTTTTAGTAATTCAAAATACCCTGAATATTTCACAATAATATACCCTAAAAATTTCAAAAGAATTGGTTGTATAATTTTCTCAAACAAAATTCCAAAAAATCACTCAATTTTCAGCGCGTTACATGACTTGCCCCCCCTTAATTTACAAACAACTAAGTTAGAGAATCAAAAATATAAATAAAAATTCTGAATGTGATCATTGTAAATGTATGAAGAGAATTGTATTAATTAGAATAAATTGTTTCTGGAACAACAAAGTATTTAAATACTTACTTTTTAGTTTTTGATGTAACTAAGAGCTTTATCAGTATATTTCTGTGGCGTATATCCGGCTGGCATAGAATACATAATAGTTACTAAATGACTAAGACATACAGATGATCCTTGACATCCATAAACATATCTCTTATATTACAGCCTGTGACCACATTATCAGCACTTTAGTTAAATGACTATAAGTATACGATTAATCTGTATACTTTGTTGTAATTGTTTCAGATAAGATTTCACGCTTTTTATTTATTTCAATAATCTAAAAAAGATGGTTGTACGATATCTTTAAGAGTCACACAGTTGCAATACAATATTAAAATAAAATTATAACATTTGTCACTATTCATCTTACCTAGTCTGCCGTAAGATAATGGCATACTTGAAGTAAAAAGTACACCTTTGGATAATCCTTTTGATATGAATTGCCTTGCCAATTCTCTATATAATGGTTCGCTGAATTTAAACAGGGATGAACCTCGATGAACTTCTTATCATTAGCATACACCAACTTAGAAAAAAGAGAATTTTGGTGTAACAATTCTTCATAATAAAATTTCTTACTATTTTTCTTTAAAATTCGAATAATATAATGATAATAATATTATAATCTCATCAAATAGCTTCTTCTTTCTTAAACCTTTTGCAAAGGTTTTCTTAGAACAAGTTAGATCTTATAATACAGATACTTTCTGACACAAAAAAATAAACTGTTCACTTCATCCTATAACTTTTTTGGTTAAATTACGTTATTTGATACCTTCAAGATCCACATATTCTTTCGGACACACTGTACATTCCAAGCTGTAAGGTTAATCTCTCTTTTATATCTTTCTTTCCTTACTCGTTCACTCTTTCTTCTACTTTACGCTCAAATTAAGTGTTTCTTTCTTTCTTGCTTTTAATATAACTAAAAATAAAACATATAACACAATATAACACAAAGTATTAATCTTATCTCAGAATACTTATTCCATACAAACAATAAAAATTTTGTGTAACTTATCTGATTATACAACCCATAATGTTAGACTAATCTTCAAATTAAGCACAGCCGTATTTCCCTGCACGATGTAATTCACGATATATTATGCATAAAACTAAAAACTGACTCGCCACTAATCTCGCGCACGTCATCATGTTTCGCATGCACAAATAGCGAGATGCGTACATACGCATGACAGTTTATTCGTACCAATCCTCGAATGTTCTAAATATGTATTTAATATTCTAAATATGTATTACTGTATTGGTGAGCATTATATAATATTATTTATTACTTTTTTTTTACAGAAAACTGAACTCAAACGAAAGCCCTTGCACTCATGCCACTATCATGTCCTGACAATTTCGGATTTTATAAAACTACAGGAGACGTTGTGATTGATGTTGTGATTGTGATTGACATCTGGCAGAGCTATAATTTAGTTCAACATTACGTCATTGATGTCTCCTTTTGTCATAAAGTAATTCAAATTATTGAAGTCTAATATGTTTTTCTCTTATTTTTCCTCGTTTCTTATATTTAAAAAAATTATTTTTAAAATATATTTACTAATATATATATATATATATATATATATATATATATATATATACAGACACACACACTGAGCAACAAAATTAACGCAACAAAAATTTTTACCAAAATTTCACTCAACTTCAAATAATCGTAACTTCGCGAAAACTTATCGTATTGGAAAGTTCTTTTTTTTTATTTTAAAGCTTGAAGTCTCTACTTTAAAGAGCATTTGTCAGATTTTGATCCTCACCTTTTCCTTTTTCGGCATCTCTTCAAAAGAACGTGTTTTGTCTTTAAAAATTTTTATACTTTAACGCGCTCCATGGGGTGCAGTGAATTTTTCTCGTAAATTTTATAAAAATTATCGTAAAATATAAACTTTTCTCTACAAATTGAAAAAAAATTAAAGTCTGTACAATTTTTTTTGGCGGAGTTATTAAGATTTTAAGAAAAAATGGTTATTTTGATTTTTATCGATTATTACTCGTGAATAGATCAACGTATAGCGCTCCGCAAAAAATAATGGAAAATTGAAAATTTGCACTTCCAAATATTAATTGATAAGTTGGGAAAAGCGTTTAGGCAAATTTGGCACAAAATTCCGCAGGAAATTATTGAGAGGTGCATAAATATATAAGAACGTTTACAAGCAGTAATTGATCAAAGATTAGTTTTTATTATTGGGGTTTTATTTTAGTTAGTGTTTATTATGGGGAGTAATCGTACTATAAAACTTTGCTTTAGCGACGTGATTGGATCTTTCTTCACGACAATACATTGAAATAAATGAAAACCGTAAAATATGCGATTTTTTACGTAATTTGTAAAAATGCGATTTGTTGTTAGAAAAAATAAATCTATGAAAAAATTAATAATAACATTTAAAAGTGCAAACTTTCAGCTTTCCAATGCTTTTTTGCTGAGCGCTGTACGTTGATCTGTTCACGAGTAACAAGCGATAAAAGTCAAAATGACCATTTTTTCTTAAAATTTTAATAACTTTGCTTGAAAAAAAAAATTTCAATTTGTAGGGAAAAGTTCCTATTTTACGATAATTTTTATAAAATTTACGAAAAAAATTCACTGCACTCCATGGAGCGTCAAAGTATAAAAATTTTTGAAGACAAAACACGTTCTTACTTTTGAAGAGATGCCAAAAAGAGAAAAGAAGAGGATCAAAATCTGACAAATGCTCTTTAAAGTAGAGACTTCAAGCTTTAAAATAAAAAAAAGAACTTTCGAATAGGATAAGTTTTCGCAAAGTTACGATTATTTAAATTTGAGTGAAATTTTGGTAAAAATTTTTGTTGCGTTAATTTTGTTGCTCAGTGTATATATATATATATATATATGATTATCAGTAAATATATTTAAAAAATAATTTTTTATATGTAAAGTATGTAAGTTTATATGTATGCATTTGTTTAGACATAAGCTTATTTTGTTAATAAATATGTGTTAAATATATTAGGAAGTTTGTTAAAAAGACTATGTTTTAATATTATCTTTTTCCTCCATAATTACATCTATCCTTTATAATTTTAGCACTTACAATTTCTAAGAAGTCAAGTTCTTAAATTAATTTTACATAAAACAACGAAATTGTATTCAAAAAGTATTTTTTGTTTTATGTAAAATTAATTTAAGTACTTGACATCCTGGGAATTATGCTAAAATATATACATATACATATATAACTATAATTATTTTTCCTAACAGCAATATAATAGTTTATATTGCCATTACAAAACATCTCGTCTATGGTTATATAACAGTTCAGTTCTACGTTATATTCATGTTATATAACTACAACATCACATGAGTAAAGATTACAACTAACAGGAATGTAACGTTCATGTAATATTATCTGTTACATTCCGTTTTATTGCAGCAATGTAATGGTTATATATTGGTGTTTGCTGGGTATATATGTATATATATTTTTTTTAATGGAAAAGAACATTTGAACCATGGTAGCTGTTTCTTGATTATCTGCTGAAAGAAAAAAAAAAGAAGAGAGAGAAATAGAGAATAATAAACTCGGCCCTAAAAACCTTTTTCCAAAAAAATATATATTCTATTTTCTTTTAAAAAAGATGATTAGCACTATAAAATGTGTTATTGTATATTTTAACAAATTTACTTTTTTTATTTAAAAAAAGCATCAAGTGTGTTGTATGTTTAAATTACATTTAATTAGTTTAATATTAGGTGCACAAATAAGTTTCCGCCGTTTGACAAAAGTTGGGCGCCACCAGGAAGTTATGGTTAAAATTGTCAGATGTAAAATGCCATTATCGTAAAGTTGGACATCTGTCAACAACATAACCTTGAAATATTCGAATTTTTATCAGTATAATATATTCTTTTGTGTGCGAAAATGTCGAGTTTTAAGCCGAATAAGCGTCATTTGCGGGAACTTTTGATTTACTTCTTCAATTTGAAGAAATCTGCAGCTGAGGCGCATCGATTGCTTGTAGAAGCATATGGTGAGGCTGCCTTAAGTGAGAGAAGTTGTCGTGAGTGGTTTCGAAAGTTTAAGAACGGTGAATTTGACATCGAAGACAAAGAACGTAGCGGAAGGCCGAAGACGCGGAATTGGAAGCATTATTGGATCAAGATTCATGCCAAACGCAAAGTAGTGGCAAGCGATGGACAATACTTGGAATAAAACATAAGGTTCCGTTCTTTCACAATAAATGCCCAATTTTTGATAAAAAACGGCGGAAACTTATTTGTACACCTAATAATTTTGAATTTTTTAAACATTAATTATTAATTTATTTAAAAATTTGTTCAAAAATATATTAAGCATTTAATTAATTAATACTTAACAAAATTGATGTTGTTCATTAATATTTAAATGTTATACTCAATAATATAGTACATGTTAATTGTGTGAGATAAATGTACTTTAATGCATTTTAATTCTTTGAACAGAATTTTCTTAAGGCAGCTAAAAGGTTAATAATCGAAATTGATCACAATGATCTATAAAATAATAATAATGTTTAATTAACGCTTTAAAATTTTAACAGATAGAAATATACTTATCAATGTGATTAATTACGAGTAATTAATTTTTTAATTTCTTTACAAAATTTAAAATTTTTTTTCTATAATTAAAGTTTTCCATACTTAAAAACAGACAAAAATATAATCTGTAACAATCACAAAATTTTATACAATTTCGTATAAAATTTCGTAATCGTTATGTGCAGACTGTGTTATTGACTGTACTTTAATTGTAGAAAAGAATTTCTTTCAGGCAATTAAAAGATTTGTAAATTGGAATAATAATTATAATTATATTGTTTCAATTATTTCAGTTGTAAAAAATCAACTTATTGTAGGACTATAGTAAACAATCAAATTCAACAGTAATATAAGACCCGGTTCCACAACTCACGGTTAACTGCTAACGGGAGATTAATCGACTATCTATCTTTCTCTGTATTATTATATAAGGAGAGACAGAAAATCTATTAACCTCCCGTTAGCAGTTAACCGTGAGTTGTGGAACCGGGCCTAAATAATGTATATTTATTAATATATTATTAAAATATAAATGTCAATTTTAATAAATATTTAACAAAATGTATAATTATAAATTGAGTTGAGAGAATTACAGGTAAGTTTTTTAGTTCATTGATTGATTAATCTCATGTGTTAATACTTTCATATACAAAGCTCGGAAATTATGATCTCGTAAATTGTGTAATGTAACTCAATTTAAGTCGTACATAATAATTTTTTTTTGTAAAAATATATATACTCTAAATAAGATGCTTAATACTACAAAATGTGTGATATTCCAACAAAATTATCTTTTTCCTTAAAAAAAGATATAAAAAGGCGCCAAGTGTATATATATACGCTCTTAAAAAAAACTATTATATTAGGTAAATTGTCTTATTATCCTATTGCTTTATTGTTTTATTGTCGTCCCTGTAAATATAATTATATAAAGTAAATGTGCCAAATATAAGAATATTTATACAAAATTTATTTATTATAACTTTTTACTAAAATATTTAATAATAAACAGGCTTGATGATCAAATGATTGAATGATTAAAATTAACTGATGGGATTATAGTGAAGCAAAAACTTGGCGTGTCTGGGTTGTTAAAATGCTATGACCCATCAATGTTATACAATATAGAAATTATTTGTACAAATAAAATAATTAAAAAATAACTCCCAAAATTTTACAAAAATAAAAAATATGTCAAGTACATAAATGCATTCAAAAAATGGTACAAGAGCAATACAATTAGCCAAGCATATTTAAAAAAAACTTAGAAAAACCCTATAAAAAATTTATTATTAGTAATATTTCTATTTAAAAAATAGAAATATTATTAATAATAGCAGATAGTGAAGCAAAAACTCAGATAGTAAAACAAAACCCAACCCACATTAATCACATTCTTGTATATATATTTATTGATATCAATACCATAGTTTTGGAAATATAGAAAAAATGCGAACCAGGCATGCCAAGTTTTTGCTTCACTATAATCCTGTTAGTTAATTTTAATCATTCAATCGTTTGATTATCAAGCCCGTTTATTATTAAATATTTTAATAAAAAGTTATAATAATTAAATATGGTATATATATTCATATATTTGGTATATTTACTTCATATCATTATATTTGTAGGGACAATAATAAGACAATAAAGCAATAGAACAATAAGACAATTTACCTAATATAATAGATTTTTTAAGGGCACATATACATACACTTGACGTCTTTTTTACCTTTTTTTTAAGTTTTATATTACAGCAAAATATTCTATGTCAAAACAAAGATAAAAAATATCTTTGAGTTAAGAAATTCTGCTTTATGTGATTTTTTCCTGTGTCTTCATTATTCTCACCTGTTTTAATTATCCCAAAAATTACCCAGCTAATACATATTTCAAGATAATAGAAGAAATCCGAAAAATGTCTTAAAAATATAATTTTCAACTTTAAATCGCCAAATTTTTTCGCAAGGATATCGATTTGTCATTCAACAGATAAAACAAAATCATAAAAAATAATAAAAATTATTTCTTACATTAAACTTTTATTATTTAAAAAAAAAAATTTTTTTAAATAAATGTAATAAACATAAAATTAAACAAATTTTTAATTTTATGAAAAAAGGCATTGAATGAATTTATACACCTAATAGTGACAACTTCGAAGGCACAAATGGCAATCAATATTATCTTGCGATACACATTCCAACATTTGAAATAATCATTTGTAAAATTTTTATTCAAATAAACAAATTTGGATAATTTATCTAAGATTGTTAATTAAATGCTAAATATTTGTGAATAACTAGCACGTAATTTCTAATGATAAAAGAAAGGTTAGGAACTACTGAATGTCAGATTAAGTTATTAAACGTTCTTTGCACTTACAGTTATTAATATTTATTATTTTTTGTACCTTGAAGAATTACGAGCAATATCAACGACGCTATAAACACAATACAATGCAAAATCTACTGAATAATAACTTGTTACTTTTAAATTACGTACACATGCTTTAAATACGGACTGCGTTCCAAAATTCATTGCCAGTGTTGCCAGTACTGATGAAACAATTTTCCGAAAAGTAGAGAGTAAAGACCTATAATCAAATGGTCTGTTCTTTCTAGCTGCACTGTTGTACTGGTGCAATAAGTTAAAGTAAGGGCCACCGCACAAACTCTTCCATAACGCGTTACGTTACGTTAAGTACTCCATACGAACCTAAGTTGTACTTAAAATTTAACTTAAATCAACGCACAAAGAAATCCTTAACGTAAGTTCTTAAGTTCTTACGTTAAGGATTTCTTTGTGCGTTGATTTAAGTTAAATTTTAAGTACAACTTAGGTTCGTATGGAGTACTTAACGTAACGTAACGCGTTATGGAAGAGTTTGTGCGGTGGCCCTAAGACAAGTATATTTTTTCTCATTCTAACTTATTGCACCAGTGCAACAGTGCAGCTAGAAAGAACAGACCAAAAGATGCGCCAATGGCCCCCCACCATGACTGCTATCCACCACCTTGTACCCATACGGTGACTGGATGGGGGCTGGGGCCGGGGGCTGGGATCTGGGGCTGGGGTCTGGAGTAGTGGAGATAGTAAACAATGCGAGCCTGCTCCAAGTTGTACGCAGTCATATAACAGATGCAAATTTAATTTTTCTTGTTCTTCCTGAGTGTATCGTCAAAATATAGTGACCCTAGAATGCAGAGATTGAATTATCTTATAATTTCTGACACATATTCCTTTAACCTATACTGCTCAACACAGAGCACTCTCCCCTCTTCCTCGCCCAGCGTGGGTACGCAATGGCGGATAAACCATGTGACTCAAGTGACCAATCAAAATTGTGTTCGCCATTGGCGAATCTTTGACCTAGTTTACACCGAGCACTTGGTACGCGTAGAGATACTATGGCCGGTATTCATAGTCGGATCTTATATTTAAGATCATCTTAAGTACTGTCTTAAGATGCCATCAACCAATCACAGAGCCGTATTAGCATCTTAAGACATTGCTTGAGACGATCTTGAAATAAGATTTGACTATGAATACCGGCCTATGGACTGGATTCATAGACCGATCTTAAGCTCAAGCATTGTCTTAAGTCTAGCTTCGAGCCGACTTGAGACTTACTTAACCAATGAAATAACAGCATTGACGTCTCAAGATCGTGCTTAAGCTGGAACTTGAATAAGATTCGACTATGAATTCCGGCCTATAACAGAGATTCGCCAATGCGTTAACGATTTCTAATTGGCTCCCGTCGCTTGGGGTATAACCGGAAGTATGAGAGAGAAAGATAGATATAACTGACAGAGAAAGCCTAGCCGACCTAACCTGTCACCTGTCAAAAAAAAAACAGAGTGTCTATGTGTCTACCAAATAGAATATAAAATCAGAGAGAAACTTGAGGTTGCACATATTTTTCTACGAGTCTAAATACAATGCTTAAATTATATTTATAATACATAATGTGTATATAAACATAATATGTATTTATATATAATAATATATAATTTCTTAATAATCAATTTATATTACTTAACCTTACATGGGAAAATTAATGAAATATGCCTAAACCTTTTTTTTAAATATATTGTGTTTTAATATTTATTTTGTTCACGATTATTAAATATCAATAACTACAAATAAAAATATATATATTGTATTCTTGCATTTACAATCAAAATAAACCGCCATCGAAAACGTCATCCGATATCCGATTTTACCCCAAGACGGCACATTGGCGAATCTCTGGCTTAGTTTACATCGTGCATTTGATACGCGTATCAGGTACTATATTCGTATCAAATTCGTACTAAATATTTAGTACACACGATGTAAACGCTGCCGGATCAATTTAGTACGAGCGTATTGGCTTAGTTTACATCGTGCATTTGATACGCGTATCAGGTACCATATTCGTATCAAATTCGTACTAAATATTTAGTACGCACGATGTAAACGCTGCCGGATCAATTTGGTACGAGCGTATTGGCTTAGTTTACATCGTGCATTTGATACGCGTATCAGGTACCATATTCGTATCAAATTCGTACTAAATATTTAGTACGCACGATGTAAACGCTGCCGGATCAATTTGGTACGAGCGTATCAAGTAGGAGTATCGTACTAAACTGATACGCGTACCAAGTGATACAAATGTCGATGTAAACGCATAAAACGCATTTTAGAGAGAATTTAGCAATTGAGCATAACCTCAGTGCTAAAATCTAAAAACCGGTGTGAAAATGTCTTAGTAGGAGACATCAACATGAATTAAATTTGTATTATATTTTTCACAGTACATGCTTAGTACATTCGATGTAAACGCGCCCGTACTAAGGCTTTGGTGCGCACCAAACTTAATACGCGTACTAAGGTTTTGACGATGTAAACTAAGCCAGTATCTCTAGGTACGCGTATCAAATAGTAAATAACTAGTGAATGTGTTTAATCATTGGCTGATCAGCTTAAATTCACTACTTAATACGCGTACCAAGTGCTCAGTGTAAACTAGAGCTTTGATTATGATCTAGTTTACACCGAGCACTTGATACGCGTATCAAGTAGTGAATTTAAGCTGATCAGCCAATGATTAAACACATTCACTAGTTATTTACTATTTGATACGCGTACCAAGTGCTCGGTGTAAACTAGAGCTATAGGTCTTTGGCCTAGTTTACATCGTGCATTTGATACGCGTATCAAATAGTAAATAACTAGTGAATGTATTTAATCATTGGCTGATCAGCTTAAATTCACTACTTGATACGCGTATCAAATGCACGATGTAAACTAGGCCTTTAGGTCCACTTGCACCAAACTCTGATCAACTTAATCGTTGAATAGTGCATTGGAATCGACCAATCGCATTTGTTAATTTTGTTTAACGACAAATATGATTGGTCAATTCCAATGGACTAATCAACGATTAAGTTAATCAGAGTTTGGTGCAAGTGACCCTTAGCAGACGACTTTGGCTGCGGTCCACTTGACGCTACAAATGCTGACCAATCGATACAAAGAATTTTATGAATTGACCAATCAAAGAATGCTTTAAAACGTTGTAATACTTAAAGAGAGTTTAAGCCTCGTCTACAAAAGTTGCAAGCCGTCAGTTGCGACTTGCGACAGCCAATGAGCGCCTAGTTTCTAGTTAAAGCTCAACAATCATTGGCTGTTGCAAGTCGCAACTGGCTGCTTGCGACTTCTGTAAACGAGACTTTAGGGTGACGTCCCATAGCGCGTATTAGGCCGGATCTACAATAGGTGTACTAAGCCTTATGCCATAAGAAATTGTCCAATTATAATTGAATTTGAGAAGAATAATCGAATATAATTGGTTACTTCCTTATGGCATAAGGCTTACTACACTATTGTAGATCCGGGCTTACGATACACGCGTATCAGGCGTATTAAATTTCGACCAATGACAGACGATCCGCCGTTTTTGATACGTTAACGATCCGCGGAAATTCATAGGGTGTGTTCGAAAATAGCTTTCTCTGATGTTGGCAGAAAAAGTTAAGTTGGTAGTATTGAGAATTTCCAACGCTGCGTTCGTTTTCTCCCAGCTGGGAGCTGGGAGTAGTTGGAGACCGATCAAATGACCTCTGTGAAGTTAGCCAGCCAACTTCAGCTTTATCAATTTTCACCAATTAGTATTGTTTGGTAGTCTTTGGTAGTCCAGTCCCATCGTTTGGTGGTTAGCCGTTCTCCTGTAATATCAAAAATAAAATTTGGGTGTAAAATTAACCCGACATTGTTTATTTTTGCACCAATTTTAATTTCAAGTAGCTCATTCGATTCGGAATCGTTTGGTGGTCACGAATATGCTAATGAAAGCGTTTGGTGGTTAACCGTTTTCGTAGAAATTAGAAAAAATCGTTTTTGAGTATCGTCACTGGTTTTGGTATCACTGGATATTTCGCAGATAAATCCCCTACAGCATGAAATATTGCGGCAACGTTGCAGAAATATTATTTTGCAAGATTGGAATATTGCAGAAAATATTGCTGCAATATTGCAGCAATATTCCTATGTCCGCTCCAAAACAATATTGTGCAATATGTCTGCAATATTTCTGCAATATTCCCCGTAAGATTTCTGTAATATTTCAGCAATATTGCTGCAATATTTCTTGTAAGATTGCTGTAATATTTCTGAAACGTTAATGCGCAATATGAAGGAAATGTTGCAGGTGGTTAAATTAATCAAATAATATGTAAGATATATGTGTATTATACAAAAAACGGAAAATGAATTTATTGTCATACCGTTACGGCACAATAATTAAAAAAATTATTAATTAAAAAAGTAATTAATTAAATTAACATACACCAACGGATATCGAATATCGTTCCATTCTAGATTTAAGTAAGCATTAAAATGAAGCAAGTCCAGAAAATGCCCATCCTGATCAATTTATATGCTAGAATTACACATGCATGTATGGTTCACACATGTTTAATTAATGTATTATATATATAAGTCAGAGTGAACATCTTCTGGACTTGCTTCACTCAATCTAGTATGGGACGCAACGCTGTCGTGATTACAGAATTTGTTGCACATCTATGTATCTTTTAGCTCTAATCTTACATAAAAATTTAAAATAAAAATATCCTGCTCTATTTTTTTATTAGTCCCTTAAAACTATGTAAAATATTACTTATTGTTAGTTCTAGATTAAGAAATACGGATTATACGGAAATAAATTTTGCACGGTTGCAATATAATATTGCCACAATATTGTGCAATATCTGTTAGGAAATATTACATTTGTAATATTGCTACAATATTGCACAACATCTGCTAAGAAATATTACATTTGTAATATTGCTGCAATATTGTGCAACATTTGCTAGGGAATATTACATTTGTAATATTGCTACAATATTTCTGCAATATTGGTTATATTATGCACTATTGCAATATTTCTGCAACGTTGCAGCAATATTTCATGCTGTAAAGGATATTATTTATCACACAAATTCACTTTCAAAGGCGTCAACAGATGTAAAATCGTTTGATGGTCACGAATAAACTAATGAAAACGTTTGGTGGTCAACCGTTTTCGTAGAAATTAAAAAAAAACCGTTTTTGAGTAGCATCGTTGCAAAATTCCCCAAACGAATATTATTTTTCATACAATTTTACTTTCAAAGGCGTTATTGGATGTAAAATCGTTTAGTGGTCACGAATAAACTAATGAAAACGTTTAGTGGTCATCCGTTTTCGTAAAAATGCGAAAAAACCGTTTTCAATTGGCATCATTGTAAATTCACTAGACAAATATTATTTTTCATACAAATTCACTTTCAAAGACATTATTGGATGTAAAATCGTTTGTTGATCACGAATATATTAATCAAAACGTGATCAACCGTTTTCTTTAATATTACAGAAAAAATGCTTTCGAATGGCCTTGTTGTAAAACTCCCTAAAACCATTTTAATTTTTCAAACAAATTTACTTCGCAAAGAATTATATTCGATGCGTAATCGTTTGGTGGTTGCAAATTTTCCTTATGGCTTAAGGCTTACTACACTATTGTGGATCCGGGCTAACACGAGTCCAACAAACGACCAATCCGAGCACCCATTTACACCTATAGAACGCAAACGGGTTTTGTTTACTTTTTAACGAAACGGTTAACCACAAAATGTCTTTTTTATAAAATTCGCGACCACCAAACAATTACGCATTGAATAATCCTTTGCGAAGTAAATTTGCTTAAAAAATTAAAATGGTTCTAGGGAGTTTTACAGCAAGGCCATTCGAAAGCATTTTTTCTGTAATATTAAAGAAAACGGTTGACCACCAAACGTTTTAATTCATATATTTGTAACCACCAAACGATTTTATATCCAATAATGCCTTTGAAAGTGAATTTGTATGAAAAATAATATTTTTTTAGTGAGTTTACAATGATGCCAATCGAAAATGGTTTTATCGAATTTTTACAAAAACGGATGACCACCAAACGTTTTTGTTATGATATTCACGACCACCAAACGATTACGCAGCGAATGACCCCTTACAAAGTCAAATTGGTAGAGAAAAACAAAATTTGTTCAGCAAATTCTAAAGTGTGACATGACCTAATCCTAATGAGTGGCACCCGTTTGGCCACGTCAATATTGGCCACGGTCCCGATTGGCCACGTCAATATTGACCACGTCAATATTGACCACGTCAATATTGGCTACGTCATTATTGACCACAATTCCGATTGACCACGGGGTGGATTGGCCACGTCTTTATTGGCCACGTCATTATTGGCCACGCGTCATTATTGACCACGTCAATATTGGCCACGTCAATATTGGCCACGCGTGATATTGCTCACGTCAATAATGGCCACGTCAATATTGGCCACGCGTCATTATTGCCCACGTCATTATTGCCCACGCGTCATTATTGCCCACGTCATTATTGGCCACGCGTCATTATTGGCCACGTCATTATTGGCCACGCGTCATTATTGACCACGTCAATATTGCCCACGTCAATAATGGCCACGTCAATATTGGCCGCGCGTCAATATTGACCACGTCATTATTGCCCACGCGTCATTATTGCCCACGTCACTATTGGCCACGCGTCATTATTGCCCACGTCATTATTGGCCACGCGTCATTATTGGCCACGTCATTATTGGCCACGCGTCATTATTGACCACGTCAATATTGCCCACGTCAATAATGGCCACGTAAATATTGGCCACGCGTCAATATTGACCACCGTCATTATTGCCCACGCGTTATTATTGCCCACGTCACTATTGGCCACGCGTCATTATTGCCCACGTCAATATTAATCAATTTTTTTGCTTAGCGTGGAAAGTTGCAAACCCATGTGGTGCAGAGAAATGCTTTGCACACACACACACACACACACACACACACACACACACACACACACGGGGGGGGTGCAAGGGGGGCCTTCGGCCCCCCCTCCCGCACCCACCCCGTCCAAGTCGCAAACCCATATACAGTAATGACGTGGGCAATAGTGACGCGTGGTCAATAATGACGTGGGCAATAATGACGCGTGAGCAATAATGACGTGGTCAATATTGACGCGTGGCCAATATTGACGTGGCCATTATTGACGTGGGCAATATTGACGTGGTCAATATTGACGTGGCCAATATTGACGTGGCCAATCGGGACCGTGGCCAATATTGACGTGGGCAAACGGGACGCTCCCATCCTCCTAATGAAAAGTCCCACGCAATTATTTAGCTTTTTTGACGATGAGACAAACCACCAAACGTTTTAATTACGAAATTCGCGACCACCAAACGATTACGCGTCGAATGACCCCTTGCAAAGTCAAATTGGTAGAAAAATGAAACTTTTTCCGCTAATTCCGCGGCAGCATTTTTTCTGCAATATTAAAGAAAACGATTGACCACCAAACGTTTTCATTAATATATTCGTGATCTAGTCGTGATATAGTCATCAAACGATTTTACATCCAATAATGCCTTTGAATTTGTACGAAAAATAATATTTGCCTAGTGAGTTTACAATGATGCCAATCGTAAACGGTTTTTTCGAATTTTTAGGAAAACGGATGACCACCAAACGATTTCATTAGTTTATTCGTGTCCACCAAACAATTTTACATCCAATAACTCCTTTGAAAGTGAAATTGTATGAAAAATAATATTCGTTTGAGGAATTTTGTAACGATGCCACTCAAAAACGGTTTTTTTTTTATTTCTACGAAAACGGTTGACCACCAAACGTTTTCATTAGTTTATTCGTGATCACCAAACGATTTTACATCTGTTGACGCCTTTGAAAGTGAATTTGTATGATAAATAATATTTATCTGGGAAATATCCAGTGATACCAAAACCAGTGACGATACTCAAAAACGGTTTTTTCTAATTTCTACGAAAACGGTTGACCACCAAACGTTTTCATTAGCATATTCGTGACCACCAAACGATTCCGAATCAAATGAGCTTTTTGAAATTAAAATTGGTGCAAAAATAAATAATGGGCTAACTTCACACCCAAATTTTATTTTTGATATTACAAAAAAACGGCTAACCACCAAACGATGGGACTGGACTACCAAACACCACCAAACGATACCAATTAGTGAAAATTAATAAAGCCGAAGTTGGGTTGCTAACTTCACAGAGTGATCAAATGGGTGCATTTAGTGCAAATAACAATGAAATATTATGTAAGACGCGATAACGTATGCATATGTTTTATATTTATATAACCAAAATTTATCAGTCAATTCAAGGTAATGTTTTTTCTTTGTTTAACAATACTTAAATATAAAATAAAGTTTAACATTTATATTAATAAATAAAAAGCAAAGAATGAAAGGAACATTAAATTTTATTAATATTTTTATTATAATGTATGGTTGCCGTCTATACCCAGGTAGCAAAAATAAAAGGTACAACCGTATGCAAATAATAGTTCGATAATTAACTTAATTGCTACAATGTGTTCCAAATAATTTTTTATTTTTGGTACGTTTCTCTTTTCATCTGTGGTTGTTACAGAACAAGATATTTTGTAATTCTTCCCAGGTAACAAGGTGTCGTCTAATTGACGGCATTTTTTGGTCATTTTATGACGAACCAGACGTCATAATGTCGACATAAAATGACGTCTAAATGTCGTAAAACTGACGTACATTTGTCTCATCTTAACGACGTCATATATTGACGTCAAAAATACGTCATTATTTTCATATTATTGACGTCATTTTCAAAAAGCTAGTATCGTACATTTGACGGTATTTTACTGTTATTTTTATGACAAAACATAGGTTTTCGGATTACATTTAATAAAGACGACATTTTAACGTCATTTTTATGACTATCCCAGGTAGTAAAAGCCGTTACCATTATTTTGACGCTTTAGAAAATATTTCGGGTACATGTCCTATATATGCAGTACTTGCGTTATGAAAATATCGAAATAACATAATTATAATGTAAAAAAAAAATTCACGTTGTTTCTCAACAAGCATCGTTACCCACCAAACCATAGGCCGGTATTCATAGTCAAATCTTATTTCAAGATCGTCTCAAGCAATGTCTTAAGATGCTAATACGGCTCTGTGATTGGTTGATGGCATCTTAAGACAGTACTTAAGATGATCTTAAATATAAGATCCGACTATGAATACCGGCCATAGTCACATCTGGGATTGCCTAACTTCCGCGGTCACCCGTCCAACTCTGAACCGCCGTTGACGTTGCTTGACTTCGAAGATCGTACGCAACCTAGCACTTTGTGATGATCCATGAACACTTGATGCTCATGAATACATATTTGTTATAGATCAGTTTAATAGATGCGAGAAACATGAAACTTGTAGTTAACTAATATTTTTATAAATAAATTTACAGTTTTTTTTTCCTGATTTTTACTTATGCGAAATAACATTATGTGAAATAACTTATAAAAATATGTTTTTGCTCTGTTCTTTTGATAAAGCTAAATTATATCCCAGACAACACGCAATATTTATAACATATTTATAAAATATTTATAATATTTATTTAAATATTTTATAAATATTATCCAAATATTTTATAAATATTTTTGTGGTCTTAGATTTGACAAATCATTAAAATTTATCATAAATGTGTAAAATATAAAAATATTTATGAAATATTTATAAATATTTACAAAATATTACTTATACAAATCTTTATCTTTTATTCACCATAAATATTATATAAAATATTTAGTCTATATTTTAATAATATGTTGAATAAAGATTTTTTTTCCTTCGTGTATATAAAATATCGTGTAAAATATTTATATAATATTTTGAAAAAATAAATATTAATAGATATTAATAAATATTTATCATAAATATTATGTACTGTCTAGGATAATTTTAAAATAATGATAATATTAATTATACAAAATATTATATTAATTATTAATAATATTTTGTTTATTAGCGAATCTTTAAATAATGATTAATAGTTATAGGTAGCAAGATGTCCACCGGACCACAATAATTCGTCATTTGAGGTTAAATCGTCAATTATTACAAAGAATTATAGTTAACGTCAGTAATTAGTCACTAATAAAACCTTATTAATACGTCGTAAAATGATCAATTAGCTGACGTTATTAATTAGTCAAGAATATGACGTCGAAAATACGTTATAGTATGGATAAATGACTGACGTAATTAATAGGTCAAAAAATGACGTTACTATTACGTCTTAATTTGGTAACATGACGTCCGCGACCTTAAATGACGAATTGTTGACGTCCAGTGGACGTCACCTTGCTACCTGGGTTCATCGTCGTCATCACTGTTATTAGACGATAAACTATATTAGAAAAATCAAACATGTTTTCGAGTAAAATATTCTTCAATAATAACTTTTTCATAATAATAATAATAATGTTGATTAAATTTGTATATTCTTTTTATTGACTTTCGTTTCTTATTCAACAATACGAAAAGAAAGAGCCTGCAGTAAATACATTATATTAAATAATTATATATATATTAGGTAATTTTTTTTTATATTCATTAGTTAATTTACGAAAAGTAATAATTTATGAATTTGCATTAAGAAAATATTGTAATTGCAAAATTAATAGTTTAACTTAAAAATATAAATACAAATTTTTTAAAAACACATCTTTGATTTATGAATTAAAATACGTTTTTCTCAATTCTTTTTTTTGCAAATAATTTATTTTTCCTTTGATTTTATTTTTAAAAATTTTCTCAACTTTCTGTAATTATTAAATTTTCAATAAAAGGTTTTTTTTGTAAAAATGGAATTTAGTTAGGTTAGATTAGGTTAGGTTAAGTTAAGGTTAGGTTAGGTTTTCAACTTTGTATGGGAGGGAGGCGTCTCACCCGCACCGTCGTTTGTCTCCACGGTGGCCGAAATTTCGGACATCGTGTCAGACAGCGGCGGCGAGCCGTCCGTGAGCGGGGGAGGCCCCGTCGAAAGGGGGGAGAAGAGAAGGGGGAGGGGCAGACCTGCCACCACTGGCGACTATGCCCAGATGGCACAGGCCAAGGTGCGCCTGGTGGATGTCTGCCGTAGGGAGATAGCCCTTGAGGAGGAGAGGGTCATACTGGACCCCGTCACCGAGCTCTCGGAGAGGCTCCGGAGGCAGGGGTCCAGTATAATGGAGAAGTTTGCCGAGGAGTACCAGAGGGCCCCGGTGAACGATTTGGCGGCGGCTGTCGCTACGAGTGTGGAGGCGGTGCTGAAGTGCACCAGCATATCAAGGGGCCTCAAAAGCACCGTAGCGAAGCGGATACGGGAGGAGACCTGCAGGGCGGCGGCGTGTGCTACGCTGCTGTCGCTGCAGGCTCAGAAACCGCCGGAGGAAAGGGCGGCCGACGAGATGGCCGCTCTCAGAAAGGAGTTGGATGCCGCTCGGAGGGAGAGCGGCCAACTCAGGGAGAAAATCCGGGCCCTCCGGGACAGGGCGGCCGAGCTGCCGTCCCGGGAGCGGCGGCAGGCGGCCGCTAGGATTAGGTTGCCGTCCCCGCATGGGGGGACCCGCGAGATACGGCTCTCCCTGCCGTGCGTCGAGGGACGCACGGAGATGGACGTGGACCTGCCCCCCTCCCCGCCGCGATTGGCGATGGGGGGCGATGACGGGCCCGTCCTGGACAGGGGGACCCGTGGGGTAGGGGGGGACCGGGCGGCGGAGGCGACGGCGGGTTGGTCGCGCTCCCCCCATGTTGGGAGGGAAAAGGAGGGAAATCCCGGACGAGGGAGCCGTAGACGCCCAGATTGGGCGCAGGCTAGCCGGAGTTGACCTCGAGGCGGCTGTCATGGCCCGGCTGGACGCCATCTTTGAGAGATGGCTGGCCGGGAGGCCGGGAGTGGCGGCCGCGGTCGCGGGTCGGGGGGCCCACCGCACAGTGATCCAAACGAACAATATACTGTTCAAAATAGGCTACAGGTCGTATTTTTTAACCGATTTGCATGATTCTTGGACAGAAATACTCGGAAATAAATTCTAAAGAAAACTGTGAGAGCCGATTTTTTAATTTCTTTGTTTATGCAAAAATATTTAAATAAATAAAGTGATAAATTAACATTTTTCAACTCAATTATTCTTTATCTGGCTACAAACGAGATTTTGTGTTTTGTATTTGGTTTGTGTGTGTGCGTGTGCGTGCGTGCGTGCGTGCGTGCGCGCGCGCGCGCGCGTGTGTGTGTGTAATGGAGATCAGGACTCTGAGGTTCGTCAATTCCCCAGTATTTTTTGACTCCAAACCCTCTCCGTTACATGTGTGTGTGTGTGTGTGTGTTTGTGTGTGTGTGTGTGTGTGTGTGTGTTGTAAACAATTTTTTAACTTATTTCTACAAAAGAAATGTTTTTTGAAATATTTCTATCTTATTGTATTCAACAATATCAAATGAAGGCTGACTCGTATCAGTCAGTTTTTATTTGATATTGTTGAATACAATAAGATAGAAATATTTCAAAAAACATTTCTTTTGTAGAAATAAGTTAGAAAATTGTTTACAACACACACACACACACACACACACGCACGCACGCACGCACGCACACACACATATGTAACGGAGAGGGTTTGGAGTCAAAAAATACTGGGGAATTGACAAACCTCAGAGTCCTGATCTCCATTACACACACACACACACACACAACCAAATACAAAACACAAAATCTCGTTTGTAGCCAGATAAAGAATAATTGAGTTGAAAAATGTTAATTTATCACTTTATTTATTTAAATATTTTTGCATAAACAAAGAAATTAAAAAATCGGCTCTCACAGTTTTCTTTAGAATTTATTTCCGAGTATTTCTGTCCAAGGATCATGCAAATCGGTTAAAAAATACGACCTGTAGCCTATTTTGAACAGTATATTGTTCGTTTGGACCACTGTGCGCCGGCCCGGCGGCGTCGGGGGGGTGGGCCGCCCGGGGCTAGTCCGCGGGGCGGCCCCTCCCTCCCCGTCGCCGGCGGGGCGGTGCGGGCTCCTCCTCCTCTTCCCATGGGGGGGGGGGCGGCGACGGGGGCGGCGGCGGCGAAAGCCGCCAAAAGAAGAAGAAAAAGAAGAAGAAGAAGAAGAAGGGGAGCGGGGGATCGGGGGGCTTGGGTGTGGGCGTCCCTGGTCCTGCCGCTCCGGTCGGGGCCGCCGCCCCGGGTCCGCGGGCCGTTGGGCCGAGGCGGGGCGGCCTCCGACGCGGGGGGCGGTTGGTCCGTGGCCTTGCGCCGGCGGGGGCGGGGTCGGGCTCCTGGGCCCGTCCCGGCCCCCCCCCCCGGTTCCGCGGAGGGGCGGTTTGCTCGTACGCAAGCGTAGCCTCTGCCGCCCCTTCGGGGGCCCGGGGTGGCGCCGCCCGGCGGAGTGGGAGCGGTGCTGCCGGGGGTGGGCGGGGGGGCTCCGGTGCCCTCCGCCCCTCCGGCGGCCGCTGCCAGCGTGGTGGTGCGACGCGCGCCGGGTGGCAAGGCGAGGAGATCACCGGCCACCCGGGCGGTCGCCATCACGTGCGAGGACGGGGCCTATGCGGAGACCCTGAGGGAGGCCAGGTCGAAGATAGACCTGGCGTCCCTCAGGGTTTCCGCGGTCAGACCTAGGAGGGCGCAGACGGGGGCTCTGCTCCTGGAGGTCCCTAACAAGGACGGACAGGGCGGAGCCGACCGTCTGGCCAAAAAGCTCCGCGAGGTGCTGGAGGGGAGAGAGGGAGTTAGGGTCGCCCAGCCGGTCAAGATGGCCGAACTTAGGCTGGGCGGCCTCGAAGAGTCGGTCACGCCCGATGAGATCAGGCGGGCGGTGGCCGACGGAGGCGAGTGTCCCGTGGGGGATATTAAGCTGGGGGAGCCCAGGAGGGCCCCGGGCGGCCTCCTTACCGTCTGGGCGCGATGCCCCTTGGCGGCGGCGAACCGGATCGTCGCCGTCAATGGGGGGCGCCTGACGGTGGGAGGCTGGTTCAGGGTAAGGGCGGAGCTCCTGGACGTGCGCCCTCTGCAGTGCTTTAGATGCCTGCGGAGGGGGCACGTCAGGAGCACTTGCGGTAGCAGCGTGGACAGGAGCGACACCTGCTACCGCTGTGGGAGGGCGGGGCACCGGGCGTCCAGTTGTACGGCGCCCGTGAAATGCCCCGTGTGTGCGGAGGCGGGCCGCCCCAGCGGTCACCGAGTGGGCGGCCCGCAGTGTGGCGCCCCGGTGATCCGGGGCGGCTTGCCCTCGGGGTGAGGGGCGCGCGCGGATGCTACCGCGTCAGGGGACGCGGGGGGCCGCGCGTGCCCCCGCGGGGGGGCCGGCCCGGTTCTGGGCGGAGCCGCTGCCGCTGCTGCCGCGGTAGCGGCTGACGAGCCCATGGAGGCGGATCCCCTGCCGGAGGGGGGCGGGGGACCGCCCCTGCCGCAGAGGGGGTCGCGGACTGACCCTAAGGGCGCGGAGGACGCCCCATTGAGCGCCCATAATGCGCCTTAGGGTCGTCCAAGCGAACCTCAACCACGCCCGCCGCGCCCAGGATCTGTTTATGCAGCGGCTCTTGGAGCGCGGCGGGGCGGTCGGGGTGGTCGCGGAGCCGCACCGGGTCCCGACGGGGGACCCCGTCTGGCTCCGCAACGACGGCGGCACCGTGGCGATTACTTGGCCGCGCGGTGCCGCTGTCGCGTTCGCGATGGGGGGCAGGGGGCCTCCTACGTGTGGGCCCGGGGGAGGGAGGTAAACATCGTGGCGGTGTACCTCCCTCTCTCTTCGGCGGGTCCAGCAACAGCTGGACAAGCTGGGGGCTCGTATTCGAGACTCCCTGGGACGGCCGACCCTGGTGGCGGGGGACTTCAACGCGAAAGCCGCGTCTTGGGGTTCCCCGCGCACCGATGTCAGAGGGGAGGTCGTCGAGCACTGGGCGGCGGAGCTTGGCCTTGTCCTGCTCAACGACGGCGGAGTCCCGACGTGCGTGGCGTGGAGGGGGGAGTCTATCGTGGATCTTACGTGGGCTTCCCCCTCCGCGCGTCCCTGGATTAGGGACTGGCGCGTCGTGGACGACGTCGAAACGCTGTCGGACCACCGGTATATCGAGATGGATATGACGGTGGGCAGTGGGGGTGCCCCCGGGGGACGGACGGACCGGCGCCGGAACGCGCCCGGACCGTTTAAGAGGTGGGCCGTGGGAAAGCTGGACGAGGACCGGCTCCACGGCTTCCTCGAGGCCGGGGTGTGGTCGGGTGTCGGCGGTCCTCCCCCCGAGGCGCGCGCCTTGACGGGTCTCCTCACCCGGGCGTGCGACTTCGCCATGCCCAGGGTGGGGCGACAGCTCCGGCGGTCGGTGTACTGGTGGTCCGACGAGCTGGCCGGACTGCGGAGGGATGCAGTCCGGGCCAGAAGGAGCTGGACGAGAGCCAAAAGGAGGAGAGGTTTCTCCCCGTCGCCCGGGCTCCTCCGTCGAGGAGGCCTGGGATGGGTACAGGGCCGCAAGGAGGCTCCTCGGCCGCGCAATAGGCGCGGCCAAGAGTAGGGCCTGGGGGGAGCTCCTCCGCACCATCGACGACGATCCGTGGGGGAAACCCTACCGGATCGTCATGGGTAAGATGGTGCGGGGGGGGCGAAGTCCCTCCTCCCCCGCGGGGCGGGGGAGGAGGGGACCCAATGAGGGAGATCGTGGAGACTCTCTTCCCGTCGGACCCGGCGGAGGCCGGGCCGTCGCCGTCTGGGGCTGGGCCGACGGGGGCCCCCCCGGACGGCGAGGGGTGGAGGGTCTCCGCGAGCGAGATCCGCGAGGCCATCAGGCGGCTCCGGGGCGGGGGGGGTGAAGGCCCCCGGGCCGGAGGGCATCCCCGGGCGGGTGATCGCCTGTTCGGGCGGCCTGCTGGGGGGCCCCCTCCGCCGGGCGTACGACGCATGCCTGGAGGAGGGGGTCTTCCCCGAGGTGTGGAAGGAGGCGCGCCTCGTGCTCCTGCCAAAGGAGGGCAGACCGCCCGGAGACCTCTCGGGCTACCGCCCGATCTGCCTGTTGGGCGAGCTCGGGAAGGTGCTCGAGAGGGTATTGGCCTCGCGGATCACGCGGTGTCTGGAAGCCGACGGGACTCGTGGACTGCACGAGTCCCAGTTCGGCTTCAGACGGGGGAAGTCCACCATCGACGCCATCGGGGAGGTGGAGTCGATGGTGGCCCGTGGCATGGAGGAGGGGGGGGGGGGTGATCGCGGTGTCCCTAGACATCAAAAACGCTTTCAACTCTCTCCCCTGGTGCCACATCAGGGGGGCACTGAGGAGGGGGGGGGTGCCTCCGTACCACCGTAGGGTGGTGCGGAGTTACCTCTCCAATAGGTGGCTGTTGGTTGGGGCGGGGCCCGGCGAGCCGGTTCGCCGGGTCCCGGTGACGCGCGGGGTTCCGCAGGGGTCGGTGTTGGGGCCGCTCCTGTGGATCCTCGCGTTCGACAGTGTTCTCAGGGTCCCCCTGCCCCCCGGTTGCCGGGTCGTGTGTTACGCGGACGACACACTGGTCCTGGCGACCGGGGAGGAGAGATGGGTGGCGGAGGCGCGGGCGGGCGATGCGGTTGCCGCCGTGGTCGGACGCATCGGGGCCCTAGGCCTTCGCGTCTCGGTCGACAAGACCGAGGCGATGGCCTTCGGCTCGGGGATGACGGGGCCCGGGTTTGTCCGGGTGGGGGGTGGCCGCGTGGAGATAGGCCGCTCCATCCGGTACCTGGGCCTGGTGCTGGACGACCGCGGGCGGTACCGCAAGCACTTTGCCCGCCTCGCGCTTCGCTTGGGGGTGGGGGGGGGCTGCGGCGGCGCTGTCGCGGCTCCTGCCCAACGTGGGGGGCTCAGGGGGGGACCCGGCGGCTGTACGCGTCGGTGGTCTTCTCCATGGCGCTCTACGGAGCGCCAATCTGGGCCCGGGAGGGGAGGGGTGTCGACCTGGACCGGGCGATGGCCCCCCTGCGCTCGGTCGAGCGCAGGATGGCCGTTCGTCTGTCCAGATCGTATCGCACGGTGGCGGTGGCGGCGGGTGCCGTCCTCGCGTGTGTCCCGCCCTGGGACCTGGTCGCGCGGGCTAGGGCCGACGCGTACTGGGCCCTCATGGCGGCGAGGCTGCGCGAGGGAAGGGAGGTGACCGCGAGGGCCGTCGGTGAGGCGAAGGGGGCCGCCCGCCGGGAGATGATGGCGCGGTGGAAGCGCCGGCTCCTGGCGGGGGACCTCCGCTACGGCCGGAAGACGGTCGGGGCGGTCGGCCCGCTGTTGGACCAGTGGGTCGACGTCGCGAGGGAGAGGGTCACCTTCCACGTGGCGCAGGTGGTCTCCGAGCACGGGTGCTTCGGGGACTACCTGTGCCGCATAGGCAGGGAGGGCGGCACCGGCTGCCACCAGTGCGGGGACGCGGCCGACTCGGCGCAGCACGCCCTGTCGGCGTGTCCCGCGCACGACGGGGTGAGACGGGCGATGGTGGAAGCCATTCGCCCGTCGGACCTCTCCCTGGGGGCGGTCGCGAGGGCGGCGACCGCCTCCCGGGAAAATTGGAGGGCGTTCGCCTCCTTCTGCTCCGTGATCATGGAGCGGAGGAAGGCGGACGAGAGGGGACAGGAGGGGGGAGGTGAGTCCGCCCTCCTCGCCCTCCGCGGGCAGGCGGGGCGGCGGCGAGGACCGCCGCCGTCGCCGTTACCTCCGGGGGGTTCCGGCGTATCTCAGGGATGCGGGGATCACCCGGAGGGGAGATGGACGACACGGGGGGGCTGCGGGGGGGGGGCTGCCGGGCGCGACTAGCGTCCGGTCTCCCCCTCGTTTGCTGCCCCCCCCCCCGCCCCCTGTTGGATGGTTGGGGCGGGGCCCTCGCTCGCGCGATCGGGGGCCCGGACGTGGGATGATCGGTGGGGGGGGGGGGCGTGGGCGTCTGGCGCCTTCCTCCCCCCTACCCCCCCCTGCCAGGGACCCGCCGCTCGGGGTTGGGAGCGGCGGCGTCGAGTGATGGAGTGAGCTGGGTGGCGCCGTGCCGGTCGCGTCGACGGCGGCGGCGCCCCCCCGCCCTCCCCTGGCCCGCGTCGTTGTGGTCGGCGCTGGCCGGGGTGTGTAGGCGGATGGGGGGGCGGGCGCGGCGCCTGGCGCCGCCCGCCTGTCCATCCGCCTCCCTCCGCCCGGTCCCGGTGGTGCTGGGACACGGGCGAGAGGCCTGTAGTCGCGCGCCTCTCCCTCTGAACTCCCCCCACCTTTAGGGGGCGGAGGGAGGGGTGCGCGACCGGGGGAGGCGGCCTTCGCGACAAGCTCGGGGCGGGGACCGGGATCCCCGCTCGGCCGACCTCCCCCGACGAGAGGTAGACCTCCGGGGGGTAGATGGCCCCCCCTCGGGTCGGGGAGGGGCGGGAGGGGTTCTGTCCCTCTCCCGTCCCTCCGTGGGACGAAGGGTCCCGTAGGACCCATGGGGCGCGGGCTCCCCGGAAGTAATGCTACAGCGGTTCCCGGGGAGCCCGACGAAACGCCCAGGCGGCCATCCGGAGTGGTTTTAGTCGGTAGGTCCGCCCGTTGCACTCCGAGGGTGCGAGACTGCAAGGGTCCGATTCGCACCCGAGGGGGCGGGAGTCCGACATACCCCGGGCTATTCCCGGAGGCCCGGGGATTTATGAGGATTTCCACTCCGTCAAAAAAAAAAGGTTTTCTACTTTGTATAATTTGTTTTTTTATTGTTTATGTTTTTTGGCAGAATAGATAACTATTCTTATTTTTTTGCAAAACAGTAAGAACGTTTATCTCAAATATTATATGTTTTTATAAAAAACTTGTTATTAAACATTTAACAATAAATTATTCGAAATATATTAAATATATATTTTTTTATTTTAGCAAAAATAAAATAGTCCCAGACAGCATAGGATATCCTAGAGATACTATAACAGAGATTCGCGGATGCGTTAATGATTTCTGATTGACTCCCGTCGCTTGGGGTATAACCGGAAGTATGAGAGAGAAAAATAGATATAACTGACAGAGAAAGTCTAACCGATCTAACCTGTCACCTGTCAAAAGAAAACAGAGTGTCTACGTGTCTACCAAATAGAATATAAAATCAGAGAAACCTAAGGTTGCACATATTTTTCTACGCGTCTAAATACAATGCTTAAATTATATTTATAATACATAATGTGTATATAAACATAATATGTATTTATATATAATAATATATAATTTCTTAATAATCAATTTATATTACTTAACCTTACATAGGAAAATTAATAAAATTAATAAAATATGTATGTAAACCTTTTTTTTTAATATATTGTGTTTTAATATTCATTTTGTTCACGATTAAATATCAATAACTACAAATAAAAAAATATATGTATACAGGGAGTCCCAGAGCATACTGGTCACTGTTCATAAAAAGGTAGATGGGATCGAGATGAAGATAAAAGTTCAATATTGTTGTGGGTTTGGTCTGCTAATAATCGAGATATAAATTTTTTTAATTATGCGAATGAGAGCGCGCCTTGCGCGCCAAAAGAAGGGTTCGAGCCGTTCGAGCCATAGCACGGCCTACTGTTTCAAGCATTGGCTGCCGGCGGCGGCGGGGGAAAGAAGGAGAAGCGTGGCGTCGTCGCCGTTCCCACGTCTCGCCGCACCGCGCCTAAGCTCGCGTCGATGGCTGCTACGCACACTCGCGATTACATGACGAGATTATAAATTATTAATAAAAATAGGACAAATTTAAATCGTAATAAACTTTTGTAAATAAGAAAGTCGAAAGAGAGAAAGCGATGGAAACGTATGGAACCTGCAAATAATATAATATTTGCCGCATTAAATTCTCTCATCGTTTTTTATGGAATATTAAATTAACGAAGATTTATCACGATTGATTCTTTATACATTCTCCTTTCGTAACCATCTTATTAGAAAATTACGAAATGCACGAAATACTATCCCTAATATGCACTCTTTGTAAAATAACACGATAGAAAAATATTCACGTTTGATCTAACGACTTCAGGATAAATTATTCGATGCAACTTCTACGGTAATTATAAGTACTTAGGTAATTATGGTTAACTAGAAATAATTTTCTCTTGTATATGATAGAGAACTTCGAATTTCTTCTATCGTTAATACATTATAAGTCACTGAAAATCTGTCGTAATTAATAATGCAATTAAAGGTAGAAGAAACTCTGAAATTCTTTTATTCATTATTGAATTTTTTATTTACTCTTGATTCGTATGTAAAATTGAACTTTGTATTTTTATACTTTGTAATTTAGCAGGAATATCTTTCCCTCTAAAGTATTTACAGAAACACGATAAACGTCATTTTCAACAACAGTTCCAATCAATATTATTAGAGTTTCATTAAATGTCATAAAATTTTTTTAACAAGATTACTATTTTTTAACATTTTTAACATTAAACACGATACGACACTCAGAAAGAAAGTATCGTGCTTGTTCGAGACTATAACAATCATTTTAGAGTTCTAACATTTCCTTTTATTGGCTCTGTTTTGTCCGCGCGTAGTGAGAGCTCCTGACAGCTATCGAGCTCCGTGTAGTTCATTTCTTCGATGCACCGAGTCGCGCGGCGCTGTCACTAGCTCCTCACGCGCGCGATTTTCGCTTGCTCGCATCGCCAGTAACTATGCATCTTGGTAACTATGCAAATAAACAAGCCCAAAAAAGGGCACGTCCAAATCCATGCCCAAATAAGTCTCGATATCGGTTCCCTACCGCCCCTTTTCTCGCCTCCGATCGTAATTGTTTTACGATGCATAATTCTTCAGTCTCTCGCAGCCCGGCACCGAAATCAGATCGTCCAGCAGATCTCTCCCGTCTTCCGCCGATCCTAGCTGCGGGGATTCACTTCCGCTTTTCCCTATCATTCGCGCCGTGATAGTGCGAGTGAATTATTAATTAATCCGCTCCGGCCAAGCAATTCTTAATTTTCATATCCGCGTGAATGTTGTGAGTGTATTACGTCCGTGCGCAGGTGACCGTATCTTTCACGCGAACGTCCTCTGCCTCGCGCACAAGATCTCCGTCGGATCGCGCGCAAGATTTCCGAATTCGCGAGGGCCTCGATCTCGTGGCTCTGCAAGATTTCCGCGTCGATTAGGCAGCGCAATATCAGGGCGTATCAAGATATCCGACACAGTGTAAAAGATACGGTTCGCCCCTCGCTTCGAGCGTTCGTTTTTGAATAAATAATTCAGTGTAAGTGATATTTACGCTTTCTCCTTATTCCTATCACCTCCCGTGAACCTCCCGCATTCCTGCCCACTCACTTCGCGTCTCTATCGGGACGGATCCCGGCAATTCTCCCCGTGCGATCGCGTTTACTCTACGCACGCGCGAACAGTGCTGATTATTTATCGCAGTTTTAGTGATAATTTTTGATAATTTTTTTTTCGATCGTGTGTAACACTAAAGATATAAAGAAATGATAATTGTTAAAATTTTATTCAAATTACACATAATGAAAGTAGAATAGTACAAACTAAAGATGTTGTTAAACATGGTAATATTTATTGTATTTGTGTACTACGTAGTGCTTGAGAGGGAAAAAGGGAGAGAGAGAGAGAGAGAGAGAGAGTGAGAGAGAGAGAGAGAGAGAGAGAGAGAGAGAGAGAGAGAGAGTAAAAGAGAGAGGGAGAGAAAGGTGTAATACTAAAATGCGCGAAATACTTATCCATAGTATGTTACACTCTTTGTAATAACACAGAAAAGTAAAATCCTCTTGATGTAACGATTTCATGATAGCTTAGGCGCGATGCTACGATAATTATGCTTAAAAATTAATGTTCAATATCATCCCAGGTAACAGACTGACGTCGTTTTGACGTCATATTTTAGACATGCTGTGACGAATGACGTCAATTGACCAAAGAATGACCGTCATAAACAAGTCATTTAAATGACGTTATATTGATGTCATTATGTCACGTCGTTTTGACGTCATATTTTAGACATGCTGTGACGAACGACGTCAATTGACCAAAGAATGACCGTCATAAACAAGTCATTTAAATGACGTTATATTGATGTCATTATGTCACGTCGTTTTGACGTCATATTTTAGACATGCTGTGACGAACGACGCCAAGTGACCAAAAAATGACCGTCATAAACAAGTCATTTAAATGACGTTATATTGATGTCATTATGTCACGTCGTTTTGACGTCATATTTTAGACATGCTGTGACGAACGACGTCAATTGACCAAAGAATGACCGTCATAAACAAGTCATTTAAATGACGTTATATTGATGTCATTATGTCACGTCGTTTTGACGTCATATTTTAGACATGCTGTGACGAATGACGTCAATTGACCAAAGAATGACCGTCATAAACAAGTCATTTAAATGACGTTATATTGATGTCATTATGTCACGTCGTTTTGACGTCATATTTTAGACATGCTGTGACAAACGACGTCTAATATTAGCGTGAGCAAATGTAAAACAGTTTGCTATGACCAGCGAACAAAAAACATCTTGAGAGAGAAGGAGAATCTCCTTCATGGCTGGCCGCTTGCTGTAAAACATTGAAACGGCAACGCTAACAATTATTGTAAGATCGCGTTGTATTGTTTTTCTCGCTCGTTTTGGCGCGAGTGCACCATCAGCGTGATGTGCCTGTGATTGGCTGACGCGTTGCGAAGCGCGCCATGCGCGTGCGCGATCGGCGCTGCTAAGCGAGTGACAAGCGTGTCGGAGTAGCAGTTCTTGTGTGTGCATGCTCGTTGTTGTGTGCGTGCTCGTTGTTGTGTGCCTGTTGCGTCTTGCGTGTCCCGGATAAACCGGCAATTCAGCCACCCTTTCCTCACAATTCCATCCTCGTTACAATATATGCGTCCGCCGTAAATACGCGTATACGGCGTCGGTTCTCGTCTCTCGCCTCTTTCGCCTCTTTCGCACGTCCAAACCATATTCTCTTTCGGCCGATCTCGGCGGTCTTCTCGCGTCTACGCCGACGTCGACGTCGTTTCCTCGTCGCGCCATTGTCCCGACGATCCCTTTGAATTTACGGAGATCCACTGTAATATTGCGGAAGCTCTACCAATATTAATTGTTTCAATATGGCTTTTCTTGGCATCGAATTTATGAACGGTGATAATAAGGAAGAACCAGGAGAAATAGCCGTAATTCATCAAGCATGGTTAACACCTCTAAAGAAAGAGATTTGGTGGCCGCCATACAAAACAAGTGCGCAATTCAGGAAAGCTCTTTCCATCGGAGAAGAACCCAAAGAAACGTGGACCATATACGAATTAAAACGAACATTTTTTACTTGTGGTATGTACATTATATTTATTTAGTATTACTTATTGTTAAATATATTTGTCAGTTAAATACTTTAATTAAGTATGAGTTGTAAAATAATTGTTACAGCTTATGTAATTTATTGTACACAAAGTTAATTATTTAGGTTAGATTAGATTTGCTCTGGCGAAAATCAAACACTTCCTGAAATATCTGATAAACGTAAATTGAAACATTAAAGTGTAAAGCAAGCGGAAGGATAAGAAAAATTCGTATACGCTTTACATAACTTTCAGAGAGCTATAAGAAAAGTGTAAAGAATTAAAACCAGAGAGGAATCGATGGAACGTTAACGGAATCTCACTTACTCTTTGTTCACGCCTCTAGTTATTGCGCCCTGATGTTTCAGTTTACGCTTCAAGAAGTGTTCCTTGCTTTTAAGCTTTATTTTCATAAGAGTGGATTAGATTAGATAATGTTAATTATTATAATTAGCCTGTAACATGTCTTTTTTTTCTTAATTATAGATGACTTGGATAAAGCATTAACAAAAATAAAAAAATTCGAAGAAGTCTCAGATATACAGTCTTCTGCATCAGATAATAATGACAACGTGAAAAAAAGAAATAGAAAACCAAATTTAAAATATGTAGTATCTTCAAGCAGTGAAGAGGAAGTCAATGAAAATGAAAGTTCCTTTCGTCGACCACCAAAAATATCAAGATTTGGTAATAATAAATTTTATTTATATATCTTATGTCAAATCAAGTATTTCGGTTAACTGTACTTTTCAATTATTTTATAAGAGAAATTATTTCTTTTATATTTTTAATTTTTTAATTTTTTTACATTGGAAAAAATACATAATTAAATAACTAATTATATAAATAGAGTTATGTATTGAGTGTTTTTGTGCAAAATATTATAGTTATTAATAATCTTTTAGTACACGAGCAACAAGATGAATCTTGTCATCAGGATCTAACATCAGAATCAATGATATTAAGTCCTTTGGCAAAAACAGGTAAAAAGAAATGTTTGTGTCATATTTTTGAGTGTTTATTTCTCTCTCTCTCTCTCTCTCTCTCTCTCTCTCTCTCTCTCTCTCTCTCTCTCTCTCTGATGTTAACATTTTTTTTGTTACATTAGCCTTTTCATCACAAGCCATACGTTCCGATAATTCTTCCACTTCCACACATAGTTGGACAGAAAATGTGGATGCTTTGAATTCCCCAAAACAAACGCCATGCACCACTGTCTCCACTAATACCATTCCTCAATCAAATTCATCCAATTCAACACTTATTAATCAAGACTGTATTTCATGTAGAGCGCATTTGTGCTTCTCTGGTATATACAATTTTATATTAAATAATTAATATAGATATATAGTGTCCCAATGAACACACAATATTTTTTAAATGTTTTTTAAATATTTATTTAATAAATATTTAATAAATAAATATTCAATAATAAATAAATATTTAATAATTAAATATTCATTGGGATCTGTAAAGTAGAAACAGTTTTTTGTATATATTATTGCTATTATATATTATTGCTATTTTTTCTACATTTTTGTTTACATTTTTTTTATGTGTATTATGTATTTTAGAAAAAATATTTGCTAAAGTAAAAAAGGTGAGAGAAGAAATTAAAGAACTTAAGGGTATATTGCGACAACAAAACACTGAAGGTAGCATACCATCTATCCCTGACGATTTGGCGGTGGAGTTTCCATTAAAGACACGGGAGGAACTGCAAGTTTTAGAAGACTACTTAAATTCTCGTCAGAATAAAAATGCTATGGTATGAGTTCAATTAAACAGTATTTATTTATAAATATATGTGCTCTATGTATGTTTCTTTTTTTATTGTTTTAGTCATTATACTTTACAACATTAGGAGGTGATAGCATTTCTACAAAAACGAATAGAATTTTAAAACTCGTTCTCAGTAACGAACTCGCTGCAACTTTCAACTTTACAGGGACAAATGTCAAAGAAGCTTTTCAAAAGTTGCATTTGAAGAATGTAATAGTCCGTAAGTTCGATTATTGTTGAAAATTAGAAAGTATTAATAATATATTATTTTTTATTATTGGAAGTTGTTTTTGTTTATAGATGGTGTGCAAAAAACATTACCTTTAAGCACAGAAAAGGATGTAGAAAGTGCAATTAAAATTTGGTTGAAGCACGCTCCTGATAGAATCAAGGAAGCCTTAAAGAAAAACCGTCGATAAAGGTTACAACTTTTTACTGTTTTTCTTTGTTCCACAATTTTCATATGTTCCTATGTTTTTTTATCTTCGGATGAAATACTTATTTTATTAATGTCATATTTTTAATTATATTTTTGTTTATTTGAATAATTAATGTTAAGATAAATTTTTGATCCTGTACGTATAAATTTTTATCTGTACGTTACTTTGATAACAGGGTGTATACTTCAGGGAAAAACGTGGAAAATTTGGTATTCTCAGGGAATTTTGTTAGGATTCAGGGAGTTAAGAAAAATAGCTTCTTTGGTCATTTTATTTTTATAGATAGACTATTGTTTCCCTCTCCCTCTCATTATCCCTGTCCACCTCTGTGTCTCTTCTCTTCCTTTTCTCCTTTCCACCTCTCCTGTCCTTTGCTTCCTCTTCCTTTTAATCGCCATTCTTCCGACTCTCTCATCCTTGCTTTGCTTCTCGCCACTGTTCCTCTGTGCTCCACATACCTCCTTCGTTGGTGGTTTTCCTAATCCCCATCTTCCTCTCCGACTTCTCTATCCTCTCCAATCCTCTCAATTCCTCCTTCACCTGTCCTTAAAACATAGAAAACATCCAGCTTTGTATCCTTACTTCCCGTTCCCCCTTTACGTTCTCCCCCATTCCCCCTTGCTCTCCCTCTCTCCTCAGTTCCCCAACTCCTTCCTCCACCTCCCCCTTTCCTCATCCCATTCCCACTCCTTCCCATCCACATATTCCTGTTCCCAACCACTACCTTTTTTCCTAGCCTCCTCTCCTCTCTTGCCTTCTCCAACATTCTCCATCTCATCTTTCTCTCTTCCCACGTCAAATCTTCGTCAATACCTATATCCCACCTCCTTATTTCCGACCTTCTATCCAGCATTTCCTCTTTATCCATTAATCTCCTCATCTTGACCAAAATTATCACATCCCCCTCCCCTACCCTCTCCCTCTCTTTCCATTTCCCTTCTCATTATCTCCCTTATAAACTCCTCCCTCTCTTCCGCGTCTTCCCCCTCCTCTTCCGCCAGCTCCCACCAATCTTCATTTCTTCCTCGGTCTCCTCTCTCTTCTCTGCCCTCTCTCCTCTCTCTGCTCTCTTCATCACCTTCTCTGTTCCTCTTCATCCCTCCTCCTTCTGTCCACGTCGAAGCTCCTCCGCTGACCTTCTCCTTTATCTCCCTATTCCTGTCTCCTCTCCCTCTTCCATCTTCTTCCACCTCCTTCTCCCTACTTTCCTTCTCCATCCTGCCTCCTCTCCTTTCATTTTATTTTTGTATTGTAAATGATCGCTTTTGTGTCGCTACTGAATCTTCATGACATTCTAGTGAAATATTGTGTGTCTAGTCGGCAATGATGGTTGGCTTTTAGAAATTAGAAGCAATTAAAAACATAAGTATTCTTATATTTATATAAGTTATATATAAAATATTTATATAAGCTTTATTATTAAGTATTTATATAAAGAGAATATATTTATGTAAGTTATATATAAAATATTTCATTTTATAAATTTAGCCAGTATTAAAAGTTACAAAGTTCTATATAAAATTTTTTATAAATATTTATAAAGTTTTTTATAAAATATTTATAAAAAACGTAAAATATTTTAATTTAAAATCTGCTTAAAAATTATTTTTATGTCTGTATAAAATCTATTTAAAACATGTTTTTATTTATATAAAAAATAATACGCTAAAGTAAATAAGTTAAAAATTGCATCTTAAAATATTTCAATTTTAACTGAAATTTTGAAAAAAAATACCTGGAACGTCCTGGAATTTTCGGGGAATTTTTTTACACAATGTAAGTATACACCCTGGATAAAAAGTTTATCATTATGTTAAAAAGTACACGTAAACGTAAAGAGTTCGTTGGTCGACGCCAACAATACCGAAGAGTACAAGAAGCTGTACACAAAACATTTGCTGCTAGTATTATTAATACAATTTCTCGTGATATCGCTAATAATACATCAAATAAAACAGAAAATGCAACATGCAATTATTTAGATACTAATGCAAATACCAGCATTGATATAAGTAATAATGAAGAAGAAATTGGAAATGTTTCTGCCTGTTTAGATGTACAGTATGACAATCATTCAACTATAGATGCTATATCTGATGTTAGCAAACATTCTAATAATTCTAATACAGACGTTAGTGATAGGCTAACTAATCAAAATTGCTTGGCAAATGAATTAGTTAAATGGGCTACCACAAGACACATTTCACAGGTAGCTGTAACAGAACTCTTGCACATACTTTCGCCCTACCATCCTGAGTTACCTTTAGATTGTCGAACGTTATTACAAACTCCAACTTCTACAATAGTTAATAAATTAGATACAGGGGAATTTTGTTATTTAGGTCTAGGCTTTGCTTTAAAAAATGTATTATCACAAAAATATACCCACAATTGTTTAAAGTCCATTGAGGTATTAAAAATCTCTTTTAATGTAGATGGTATTCCTTTGTTTAAAAGTAATAAATTACAACTATGGCCCATTCTAGGGCAAATAAAAAATTGGCGTAGTGCTCCATTTGTTGTATCAATTTTTTGTGGTACATCGAAGCCGAAACCTTTGAATCTTTTCTTGAAGGATTTTATAAATGAATTAAATGATTTATTAAAAAATGGGTTTATTTTTGACGGAAAAAAATATAATATTGAAGTTCATAGTTTCATATGTGATGCGCCTGCTCGTGCTTTTTTAAAATGTACAAAAACACACACGGGTTACTCGTCATGCGATAAATGCATTGAAGTTGGAAAATATTTTAAAAACAAAGTTATTTTCCCGAATGAAACGGCCTCAAAACGTACAAACGATTCATTTAGACAACAAACAGACGATGATCATCATCTTGGCCGATCTCCTCTTTTAGATTTGCCCATAGACTTAGTTAAACAATTTCCTACCGACTATATGCATAACATTTGTCTAGGAGTAACAAGAAAATTATTAACAATGTGGACTGGAGGGCCACTAAAAACTAAATTATGTCACAGTAAAGTGCAAGAGGTCTCACAACGTCTTGTAAATTTGCAAAAATTTTTTCCATCAGAATTTAATAGAAAACCTCGGTCACTAAATGAGTTAGCGCTTTGGAAAGCGACAGAGTTTAGAACTTTCTTGATTTACGTTGGTCCGTTAATTCTAAAAAATGTTTTAGATACAGCTATTTATGAAAATTTTCTATTATTGCATGTTGCAATTTCCATATTAATATCGCAGAAACATATAAATAATTTTGGAGTCGCATTTGCTAGAAATTGTCTACTAAATTTTATTAAGCATGGTAAAAATGATTTGTATGGCTTAGAATTTGCTGTATACAATGTTCATCTTTTGGCACATGTATGTGACGATGTGGAGATATATGGTCCTTTAGACAACTATTCGGCCTTCCCGTTTGAAAATTATCTTGGCCGTTTAAAAAAATTAATAAGATCTTCTAGTAGACCATTGCAGCAAATACATTGCCGACTGCAAGAATTTAATTTTTCTTTCTTAGAATCAAATAAATTACATTTATTGGATTCTAAGAAAAATAAATATTCTCTAGTCATAGAGCATAAAAATGGACCCTTACTTAATTGTAATCTTTATGAATGCAAACAATATACAAAAATTATTTTTACAGATGTATCATTATATATTAACCGTTATAGCATATCTGATTGTTATTGCATTTTGAAAGGCGATACAAAAGTAATACAAATACACAATATCATACAAACAACAACAGGCCATGTTTTTCTTATTGGAAAACAATTTATTAACTATTCGTCGTTATATTCATATCCATGCGATTCAGCATTACTAAATATATATGTTCTCAAAGATTTAAGTGATTTAAAAATATGGCCTATTAATCTCATTAGCAGCAAATGTATTGTACTCCCTCATATTAATTTTAATTATTACGTATGTTTTCCAATAATACATAACACTTTTGATTAATGTTTGTAACAAATTCGCGATTATACTCTGGGAAAATTTAAAAATTATACAAGCGTCAAACATATGTTGAATATGTATCTATTTTTTTATAGATATTTTTTGTGTGTAATTAAAAAATACGATAAAATACGATAAATACGATAAAATAACACTGTCACCGCGATTTTGTATCTCTAGTACACAATATATAATAAAATGTAAGTAGAAATATTTTAACAATGAAATGTGATAAAATGATATGTATGTATGATATATGTGATATATGTATATATATATAGCAATAAAATTGTTAAATATATAGCAATTATGTGTGTTATTTTTTAACTCCTGTTTTAAAGACGTCAAATTTGTTGTACAAAAGACGTCATCGAATGACGTCAAAATATGGTCATCGAATGACGTCAAAATACGGTCATCGAATGACGTCGAAATATGGTCATCGAATGACGTCAAAATACGGTCATCGAATGACGTCGAAATATGGTCATCGAATGACGTCAAAATACGGTCATCGAATGACGTCGAAATATGGTCATTGAATGACGTCAAAATATGGTCGTGCAGTGACGTCAAGTTTTTGTGACATTAGACCGTCATTTTCACGTCATAAAGACGTCAATTAATGACGTCAAAAGTGGTCAGTAAAGGACCAAATTCTGACGTCAAAACGACGTCAGTCTGTTACCTGGGATGTATTGTTAACACAACGAAGGATTTTCTTTTATAACCATAGAAAACTTACAGTTTCTTCTACCTTTAATTGCATTATTAATTACGACAGATTTTCAGTGACTTATAATGTATTAACGATAGAAGAAATTCGAAGTTCTCTATCATATACAAGAGAAAATTATTTCTAATTAACCATATTAACGATACTTGACATAACATTGATCTCTAATTACCTATAATTACCGTAGAAGTTGCATCGAATAATTTATCCTGAAGTCGTTAGATCAAACGTGAATATTTTTCTATCGTGTTATTTTACAAAGAGTGCATATTAGGGATAGTATTTCGTGCATTTCGTAATTTTCTAATAAGATGGTTACGAAAGGAGAATGTATAAAGAATCAATCGTGATAAATCTTCGTTAATTTAATATTCCATAAAAAACGATGAGAGAATTTGATGCGGCAAATATTATATTATTTGCAGGTTCCATACGTTTCCATCGCTTTCTTTCTTTCGACTTTCTTATTTACAAAAGTTTATTACGATTTAAATTTGTCCTATTTTTATTAATAATTTATAATCTCGTCATGTAATCGCGAGTGTGCGTAGCAGCCATCGACGCGAGCTTAGGCGCGGTGCGGCGAGACGTGGGAACGGCGACGACGCCACGCTTCTCCTTCTTTCCCCCGCCGCCGCCGGCAGCCAATGCTTGAAACAGTAGGCCGTGCTATGGCTCGAGCGGCTCGAACCCTTCCTTCGGCGCGCAAGGCGCGCTCTCATTCGCATAATTAAAAAAATTTATATCTCGATTATTAGCAGATCAAACCCACAACAATATTGAACTTTTATGTTCATCTCGATCCCATCTACCTTTTTATGAACAGTGACCAGTATGCTCTGGGACTCCCTGTATATTGTATTCTTGCATTTACAATCAAAATAAACCGCCATCAAAAACGTCATATCCGATATCCGGTTTTACCCCAAGACGGCACGTCCGCGAATCTCTTGGGCCGGTATTCATAGTCGGGTCTTATATTTAAGATCATCTTAAGTACTGTTTTAAGATGCCATCAACCAATCACAGAGCCGTATTAGCATCTTAAGACATTGCTTGAGACGATCTTGAAATAAGATTTGACTATGAATACCGGCCTTGGTCTGTTCTTTCTAGCTGCACTGTTGCACTGTTGCAATAAGTTAAAATGAGAAAAAATATACTTGTCTTAGGCCGGTATTCATAGTCGAATTTTATTTTGAGATCGTCTCAAGCAATGTCTTAAGATGCTAATACAGCTCTGTGATTGGTTGATGGCATCTTAAGACAGTACTTAAGATGATCTTAAATATAAGATCCGACTATGAATACTGGCCTTACTTTAACTTATTACACCAGTGCAACAGTGCAGCTAGAAAAAACAGACCATCTGTTATAGTATCTCTAAGGATATCCTATGGATATCCATTTTATGGCCGGTATTCATAGTCAAATCTTATTTCAAGATCGTCTCAAGCAATGTCTTAAGATGCTAATACGACTCTGTGATTGGCTGATGGCATCTTAAGACAGTACTTAAGATGATCTTAAATATAAGATCCGACTATGAATACCGGCCTATGTCCATTTCTTGTCCTGATGTCCATGGACCTTATGAGGATATCCATAGGATATACATTTGTGGACATTGAAGGGATATCCTAAAATGGATCACTTTGTATGTCCATATGCTATCCTTATTTATATACTCGCTCCGCCAACACCATCTGCATGCACAAGTGAACTAAAAAGCAATATGGCCGTTTAAAATCAATATGGTCGTAGTAGGTTAGGTTTTTGTTGGTTATCAGCATGTTTTACACAGTCAGGTAAGAATCCTAAAAATTTTCAGAAATTATAAATTACGATCGAGCAGCAAAGAATCTTATTGTGTGCCGTTAGCTTTGCCTCTGCCTGATTGATCAATTCGCTAATATATTCCACCACAAATTCTCCTTTAACAAGAATGATGATGATGCTTAACGAAAATGATGGTGTTCGGCCGACGGTCGCTTGCTCGTAGACTCTGACCTACGTACGTAAACAGAACGGTTACGTGTACACGGTAGCAGCGACGAATTCTAGACGTATAATTACAGATAGTAATAGACGACGACGAAGTGTATGCGGATTATGACGAAGGTCTAGATAAAGAGCAGCAACGAGATTAGAGATTGCAGCAACGGGAACAATCAGAGCCTACGAGCAAGCGAGCGTCGGCCGAGCACCATCATTTTCGTTAAAGGCGAGTTTGTGATGAAATATATTGGCGAATTGATCAACCAAGTAGAGGCAAAGCCAATGGCACACAATAAGATTTTATACAGTCTACTCTGTAGCCTATGTATATATGTATATATATATGTATATTATGTATGTATGTGTGTGTATAAACATAAAATTAATTTCTGTTATAGTTGACGAGTCACAATCATTTGTTGTTTAGACAAGATCACTCGCATGCTGCAGTTATTGTCTGCAATATAAACCCAGCAAGCAAAATGCTAGCAGCTTGCCGGCAATATGCCAACAAACTCGAGCATGATATCGCAGCAGATTTCAATCTGCTGCTTCCTCATTAAGCTTAGTTTCTAACAGCATAGATTATCAACAGAAAATATTGATAGAAATACAGCAAAAATCGAATATCATCTGCTACCATAACATGACAGCAAATTCATAGTAAATATCGAACACAATCTGACAAATTAAACTCTAAACGCAGAAAGACAGCAAAAACGAAGCATGAAATGCTATCACGCTGCGACACCAGAAACGCGGCGAAGATACAGCACGATGTGTCACATGAAGTACTGACAGCAAAAATGCAACAGAAATCGAGCAGAGCCTGCCGTCATGACATGCCGGCGAAAACGCAGCAGATATAGAACGTGATCTGCTTTATCGGTTGTGACGGCAAAAACATAGCAGAAATCGAGCACCAAGCTGTCGTCACAAGTAATCGGAAAAATATAGCAAAAATTTAACACGATATGACGTATTATTAATAATTTTTAATTAGTAAAATAAATAATTAATGTATGCAATGTACATATGTTTATTAATATTATTATTACATTTAATTTACATTATATAATTTTATAAATTTGATGATATCTAATTTACATATACATTACGAATTATATATTTTATGATTATATACTTAAATTTAAATGTGGCGTTTTCGACTGACTGCAGAGAGTTAATTAAACCCAAGATATCACATGCAAGAACCGTCCAATTTGAACTTTTTTTTATATGAAGGTAGAAATCTTTGAGAAGACTTCTGGGAGGATCAGGTCCGGGAAGTGTGGGATTCGACGGGAGACACGTCGGGCGATCAACCTTACTACCGCCCACTCACTAAAATCATTTATTATAGAGGATTCATGGCTCCTGCACACAGGACGCGGCAAAGCGGCATCGCGGTGGCCAATCACCGTCTTGCTTTTTTATTAAATACATATATGTATTATCAGAAAAGCAAGACGGTGATTGGCCACCGCGATGCCGCTTTGCCGCGTCCTGTGTGCAGAAGTCATCACACATCTGATGTAGCAAACTCGCGTTCTATACCTGCCGCGTTTTCGCCGTCATGTCATGACGGCAGGCTCTGCTCGATTTCTGCTGCATTTTTGCTGTCAGTACTTCATGTGATACATCGTGCTGTATTTTCGCCAAGTTTCTGGTATCGCAGCCTGATAGCAAATATGTCAAATTTCTAGCTACATTTTATTAATTTAATGTGACATCATGACATATCTGTTTTTTTATTTAATTTTTAGTGATATATTGTGTCAACACACAATGTCTGATTTTTGTTTTGTTAATGTCTTTAAATTTTGTTGTACTTTTGCTGCATTTTTGAGGGTACATTGTGATGCAAAGTCTACTCGATTTTTGTCGTGTTTCTGTTAATGTTAGTTGAAACGGCAAACTGTAATTGCTTGCTGTCCAACTTTTGCCAACATAATATGTGTCAAAATTTTTCAGTTCGTGCTCTCGGCAGGTTTGGCTATCTGGGAAGAATATTTGTTCCACGGTAGTCGTTAAACAATGGATACACACTATATATATATATGTGTGATAATTACAAAATACTTTAAGCTGATTGTTTAATTAATATTATACGTATGATACTTATTTAATTAAAATTGTTTAATGTATAATCTATTGAAAGAATAATATAATTTGTTAAATATATATTTATATTTATATATTTTATTATATTTTTACCCTTTTATTTAATGTAAAATTTAATATTGAATGCCGCTTTTTATTACGTCTATAGGACGTCCATAGAACGTCCATAAGACGTCTATCAGACATATTTTACGAATATAGCATGTCCACCAGTTTCATAAACCAATATCCTATGGACGTCCATAGAATGTCCAAAGGACGTAAAACGGATATCCTGTGGATATCCTCAATATCCGTTAAGGACATCTTATGGATGTCGTTAGGATATCCGTGTGCTGTCTGGAATGTTCTAATTTAGAAGATTGTTAGGCAAGTTAATTACAAAAAATGTATTTACAAAACATTATTTTTTATTTTTTGAAATTAAAGATGGCAAAATTGAACACAAAAATAGTTTAACTTGAAAATATGAATATAAATTTAAAAACACATCTTTGTTTTATGAATTAAAATACGTTTGTCTCATTATTTTTTTTTTTGCAAATAATTTTTTTAAATCTATTTTTCCTTTGATTTTATTTTAAATAATTTTCTCAACTTTCTGTAATTATTAAATTTTCAATAAAAGGTTTTTTTGTAAAAATGGAATTTATATAGTTAGGTTTTCAACTTTGTATAATAATTTTTTTATTTTGTTTTTTGTTTTTTTGGTAGAATAGATAACTAAAACTTTTTTTTAAATTACTTTTGTTAAAAAATATTTTTATTTCGTTGGGCTTTTTTTTTAATTTCAAAGTAAAAATAGTTATCAATCGTTCCTAATAATTTTCCCAAATGTAGTAAAAGCTTTTATTTTTTTAATAAATAAAAATGTTTTACACCTATTTTAATAACTTTTTTCGTCCTATGATTCTTATTATACAAATACGAATTATTTTACCTTTTAATTTTTTTTAAGTAAATATTTTTTCTTTTGCTGCAAATTAAATAATTATCTTGCTGATCACACATCAAATTTGCATCGCAGTTTCAAACTTCAAAGATTTATTTAAATTTTTCACTCTTCTCTACCCTAAGAGCATAGTTGACAGGAAGTCGACTAAATGTCGATTTCTAAATAGTCGACTTCTAGAATAAGTTGACAGAAAGTCAACTAAATGTCGACTTCTAAATAGTCGACTTCTAGAAGTTGAGGAAAAGTCACGACTAGGGCTACGTTCGGGAAGCGCATATATCCTGTGTGTTATCAGTGCTATTGCTCAATCTGCGTCATTCATTAGACGTAAAAGATTTCGTGCTTGGACCGACAAGAAAAAGATGATCGGCGTGGTTACCCAGTGAACAATATGTTGTCAAAAAGATCTCTAAAAGATATCTTGTTTCTGAAAATGATAACATAAAAAGACTTCTAAAAGATAACATAATGATGTCAGAATGTTAACCAATGCGCCGTTTTTTGAGAACAGAAAGATATCATAAAACTGATATCTAAAAGATTTCTTAAATCGGATATTTTTAAACTGCAACTAAAGATAAAAAAGTAAAATAAAAATTCATTTTTTAAAAATTATTTTTATCAACAGTAACATACTAAATTTAGGACAAATTTTTATTGATTAATTAAATTTAAATTAAATTATTTTATTCTTACTTACCGCTGGTAGGTTTGAACCCGGAACCTTAGGATGACGAACCTTGTACTCTATCTGCTACGCCAATTTGACTTATCGATATGGGTACTTGTTATTGTCTTATACATATAATACCAATATGTTATAAACTGACGCAATTATATTATTTTTTATAAAAGCAATTAAATTTTGCAAAACATTAGAAATAAATAGCATTAATTTATTTACTTATTAATTTCATATTGTTAAATTTATCTTTCCATAGCCTTAATAATTTGATGGAAATTGCGATCTATTTTTAGCATTAATAGTTTGAAGCGTTCAAATGATTAATTAGATGGTTTTTATTATTCTGTTTTTGTTTAGTACATGATAAATTTAGATTTTGTGCATTTTTTGTGCACAGTAATTGTAGGCAAACCGTTATTTTTGAAAACATCTTTATAATAATTTTTAAATAATATCAAATGGATTTCTCATTTAAGATATTATAACGTTATCTAATTTATGAGTCAACTACAACGCGCATGGATGGCTCAAAAATCGGACAGCATTGTGATATCTTTTATGAGACATCAAGCTGATATCATTTAGCTAATGTTATAAAGATAACATTTTCAAGAAACTTAAATGAGACTCTTCAATTAGACATCTCAAAGACCTCTTAGTGTTGTCTGATTTCTGAGTCAACTACGACGGCTCAAAAATCGGATAGCATTGTGATATCTTTTATGAGATACCAAGCTGATATTATTTAACTGATGTCATAAGGATAACATTTTCAAGAAACTTAAGTAAGACTCTTTAATGAGATATCTTAAAGACCTCTCTTAGTAGACGTCTCTGGTAAATGTTACCATTTTGACATCATTTCCAAGATATCTAAATGTTTTCTTAAAAAAGTGCTCTTAAAGTTTTCATTCTGACACGCGTGTTGTCTGGGTACTAACTAATAATGCATCGGAAAACGAAACGTCTGCCAAATTATTGATTTATCATAAATCGCAGATGACTTAGGAATAAGAATATCACCACCATAATGATTTGTTTGAAACAGGAGGTTCAGAATTACGATAATAAAGCAGCAAATTACGTCTATTTCTTTGATGTTTTGAGAATTATCCCGAAAACTTTTCCTTATATTTGACAGAACGAGTTAAACATCTACTCATAACCTTAAAAATATACTTCCATCCATAATTTCCGCGTTTTCGATCTGGGGCACTATTCTGTACCGGCTACTGACAACTATCAGCGTCGTTGTGCAGGCTTTTTGCCATATAAAATATTTGTGCAACGACACCGATAGTTGTCGGTAGGCAGTACAGAATAGATCCCCTGCATAAAAATTTAAGTGACTGAAATCTGACGTTTAAAGTTGACGGAAAGTCAACTTTTTGTTATGACTGGAAGTCGACTTTTAGTCAACGTTTTTTGGATCATTCGCTGACTATAAGTCGACTTTCGTCCTTAAAAAAGTCGACTTTAGGCCAAGTCAAGTTTCGATGAAGTCGACTTAAAGGTTGCTCTTAGAGTAACCTTTGTTTAAAAAAAAGATAAATTATTAAATTATTTATTGAATCTGCTTCTTTTAATTTTTTGATATATCTTTTATTAAACCCTACTTACCTTTAAACGTAGATATTTTCTATTTAATCAATTTTCTATTTTTTGTAATAATTATACTTCCTTTTTAGGCCTTCAATAAGGCAATAAAGTAATTAAACTTCGTTCTTTAACGTTAAATTCTATCATCGACAAATTACTATATTGCTTGTGAAACCAGCTGTTTAATTTTTCCTTTTTTAAATAAAATAACTGTCGTTTTAATCGCAAATAGACACTTTCATATACAACACTCACACTATCACAAACACACACAAATATACTCTCTCTCAATCCACAACTACCCTTAAATTCACACACACATTCTCCCTCTCTCCATACATTTTTTAAAAAGTTGTTTTTGTAATTAAATCAGTATACATCCAAATTTTTTTTTTAATTTTTTCTCTCTATTTTTTTTCCAAAAATTTTTATTTATTTATTTTTTAAATTCCTTGATTTTATTAAAAATCTGATTTAATCCTTATCAATATTTTCTTTTTTTTATTAAAAATTTTAATTTTTTAATCTCTCTGTCTTCCATAAAGAATCTAAAACTCTTCACCTACCAGTCTCACCCTCACAAACAAACTTTATCTCTTTTTTTATTAAATTTATTTTATTTTATTTTTTATTTATTTTATTTATTTTATTCTTTAAAGGTATTTTAATACAAATTATGTTTATATATATTCAATCCAATTACTGTAAAAAATATATGTTCCCCAAATTTACTTTAAAATTTGATAAAATTATATTTTTAATTTTTTTTCGTTTTTTTAAATTGTTTTTCTTTAAATTTTTTTACTTGCATACTAATTTCCTTTTTTATCTATAAATATATCATCTTCTATCATCTTCTTCTCTATTTTTTTTCAAATTCCATTTGTACGTTGATTAAAATTTCATCCCATTCATCTTTTAAAAGTAAAATTTTTATTTTTTTTATTAAAAAAAATTTCTATAATATTTTTAATATAATGCTTTCATCAAAATTGATTTAACCTTAATAATTCATAATCATTTTATAATTGCTTTTTTTGTAAAATTAATCAGTAGTTAATTTTTCGTAGATACCTTTTTTCAATTCTTTATTTTTTTTCTTTTTTCATTATTTAATTTTTTGGGGGGAATTTCTTTTGATTCATTTTCTAAAATTAATTTTTTAAAGTTATTTTTTAAAAATATATTTCTATATATATAATATATTTTTTATTCTCCCCCAAAATTATTATAATATATTTTTATATATAATATATTTTATATATATAATATTTTATTGTGGCCCTTTGGTGGATAAAGGGTCACAGGTATTTGGGATCGTCCGTCGATACTCCTCGGGTCAGGTTTCTTGAGAGATTGTAGCCGATTGTCGTATAACAATGTGTATATATTTTCTTTCTTGATTACACCGAGTTACACTGACTTAATTCGTTAATACCCGTGACAAATATAAAAGAATGAGCGACATACGTTCGTCGCTGTATAATGTGTAGCAAAGCCCGCTCGTTGTCTGTACCTCGGTGTTTATATACACCGATTTTTGGTGTATAACCGGGGAGGGTACTTCCCGGTCACTGGCCTTTGGTCAATGTTCTTGCTTAACCAGCAATTGCTAACTATGCAAATCAGGAGATTTTGGGTCTTGTTTATTAAGCAATCGGGTGCATTGCCCGGTATGTAGGCCGGGCGATGTCCGCGCGCGAGGTGTCATTTGACACCTTATATCGCTTGCGACATTTCTTGTGTGAGTGCATCACACTCAACAATTTTTATATATAATATATTTTACATATATTTTTTATTCTCCCCAAAAATTTTTAAATTCATTCTATGCTTTATCCTTTTTTTAAAAAAGGAAGGGAAAAAATTAATAAAATTTTCTTTATTTAAATTCGTTTTTAAAATAATTTTGTTTTAAAATTATTTAAATATATTATTTATTAAAAAGTTCTTTAAAAAATACTGATCATTTTTTTTCAAATCTATTTTCATTCATTAATTAAAATTTGCGAACATATCTTTTTACAAGAGTATTAGCAATACTTTAAATTTTCAAAATACCTTTAATTTCATTTTCATTTTTGACATCAATAAATTTTATATTCCGATCCAAATCTTTATGTTGTCTTTTTTCTTTTCCAATCTTTCGTATATTTCTTTCATCTAAAATCAAAATCCATAAATTTTAATTTTATATATTTTTATATTTTTTTACAAACTATATTAACATATTAACATTTCTAAAAGATACAAAACCTTTAATTATTATTATTAATTAAAACCTACCTTTAATTATATCATAATTTTTTTATTCCATCTTGTTTTGAATTCTTTTAATAAAAATAAGTTTCTTTTAAAAAATAATTATCTTCTTACGAAATAACACTATAAAGCTATTTCTAAATTACATTTCAAAATATGAAACTATCAGTTTATTTATTAATTGATTTTTTTTTATTCTAAAAACAGGGTGTATATAAGTAATCTAATTTACATTGATTTAATCTTTTTTTTCAAATCCTTATTCAGGTTTATGACGAAGTAGTTAAACAGACACCCGTTTTTTCAATTCTCTCCTTCCTTTTTGGTTTCTTCTTTCCTTTTATCTCTTCGTTTCTCTCTCCCGTTTCTCCTTTTCCGTCTTTGTGAGATAGTTCTGCTTTGTGAAAAGTGAGATTCGGGCCACAATTGACAATGTAGATCGCAGTTATATAGACTAACTCTTTAATTAATAAAAATTAAATAATTTTGGTAAAACCCTGTATATCGATTAATACCTTGTATATCGAAAGACCAAATTTTGAAATAAAATGAGACCTTTTGCAAAAAATTTGGGCCAATAAACGAAGAAATTCGCGAACATACACAAAATACGAACAGTCTTACGATTTTTATAAAGAAAATTTTTGAAAGACCCTATATTTCGAAAAACGTAACCCATAGTAGCAATCCTTATAAAATTTGAAATAAAATGAGACCTTTTGCATTAGAATCGGGCCAAAAATGACGGAGTGCGCGAAAATAAAAAAAATACGGACAGACATCCTGTTTTTTTAAATTTTTGAATAACCCTGTATTTCGAAAAACCATACCCATAGCAGCAATCCTCATAAAATTTGGAATAAAATGAGACCTTTTACAAAAGATTCGGGCCACAAATAACAAAGGAGTTTGCGAACATACACAAAATACGAACAAACAGACTTACGATTTTTATCAAAAAAATGTTTGAAAGACCCTGTATATTGAAAATCCAAACCCATAGTAGCAATCCTCATAAAATTTGGAATAAAATGAGACCTTTTGCATTAGAATCGGGCCACAAATGACAAAGGAGTGCGCAAAAATAAAAAAAATACGGACACACAGACGCCCGGTTTTTACAAAAAAATTTTTTGAAAAACCCTGTATATCGAAAAACCAAACCCATAAGAGCAATCTTCACACAATTTGGAACAAAATGAGACCTTTTGCGTTAAAATCGGGCCACAAATGACGAAGGAGTTCGGGAACATCCGGACATACAAACTCCCGGTACTTATATATATATATATAAATAGATAATACTATCAATATTTTAGAATCATCCCAGACAGCACATAATATTTATGATAAATATTTATTAATATTTATTAATATTTATTTGTTCAAAATATTATATAAATATTTTACACATATTTTATATACACGAAGAAAAAAATCTTTATTAACATATTATTAAAATATAGATTAAATATTTTACATAATATTTATGATAAATAAAAGATAAAGATTTGTATAAGTAATATTTTGTAAATATTTATAAATATTTCATAAATATTTTTATAATATTTATGATAAATCTTTATAATTTGTCAAATCTAAAACCACAAAAATATTTATAAAATGTAAAAATCAGGAAAAAACCTGTAAATTTATATTTATTTATAAAAATATTAATTAACTACAAGTTTCATGTTTCTCGCGTCTATTGAACTAAGCTATAACAAATATGTATTCATGAGCATCAAATGTTCATGGATCATCACAAAGTGCTAGGTAGCTTACGATCTTTGAAGTCAAGCAACGTCGACGGCAGTTCAGAGTTGGATGGGTGACCGCGGAAGTTAGGCAATCCCAAATGTGACTATGGTGTGGTGGGTTATGATGCTTGTTGAGAAACAATGTAATTTTTTTTTACATTATGATTGTTATTTCGATATTTTCATAATGCAAGCACTGCATATATAGGACATGTACCCGAAATATTTTCTAAAACGTCAAAATAACGGCTTTTACTATCTGGGATAGTTTTTAGAATAGAATTTATTTACTTCAAGCATATACAATGCCAAGAAGGGACTTGGTTTACACTTGAAACTTAACCTTGCATCCAACCATACTTTACCTACTTATTAATTATTAATTTCAGCTTAGTCTGTTTCTAAAAACTTCTAAAAACTTAATCTTAAACGCAAATAGTTAATTTTCTTATTTCCTAGTTTATAAGTTATATTTTACATTTTTATATTTTTACATTTTACCTTTTTACATTTTACATTTTTCATTTTTACCTTTCATTTCTTTACATTTTTACATTTGTCCTATGCCTATGTATGACATTCTAAACGCCTTAATATTATTATTACCTGTTTCTGCTTCTATTTTATTCTCTACTCGTCTTTTCTTTTTCTCTTTAGTTTTCCAGAGTTTTTTTAAAACCTTTCCTTTCTCTATTTCTAACTCATCATCGCAAATTTTCTTATATATCTCACTATTACCACTCCCTAGCTCTAAAAACCAGTCTTTAGTCTCTGTACAGTCTTCTATATAATGTTTCAAACAGTCATTTCCCCACACAATATACATTGCCAAGCATTCTCATTCAACCAATATTTGTTCACTTCTTCTAAGTTACCGCACCTTAACTTAATCAATGCTCTAATTTCCTCACCTCTACCTACATCATCTAAGTTATCTTTATCAAGATATTTAGGTTCCTCTCTCTCCTAAGTCTAAATCTTTATAACTTTTGTTGCACCTTGCCCTCCTGATTTTACTATCTTCCCATGTTTTTTGACTAGTCTGTTCCCTGAGTATTATCTGGTCCTCTATATTTTCACTATTTCTCCTAATATTTTCTAATTCCTCTAGATTTCATCCAATTATAATATCTCCTTCTTTCCCTGCTGTACCTATCCGTCCACCCCCTTGATGTTTTTTCATTCCAACATTTCCTCAATAAGCTATCTTTTTTATTGTTCCTAATTGTATCCTCGAACCTCGCTGCCCTAATGCCCCATCCTATCTTTAAATTATTCATTCTTAGTTCTCTTGAGATTATATATCTAGGTGTGCAGAAGTCTAACCTAAAGATCCATCTTACATAATCCATCATAATTTTTTCTAACGTTTCCTTTTCCTCCCATCCCCATATCTCTACCCCGTATTCCATGACACTCTGAACTAAATATTTAAATAACATCCACCTTCTCTTAAAGTCATTTCTACAGATTCTTTCTCCTAATCCCCATATCCTTCCAACCGCTATCCTTCCTTTCCTAGCTAACTCTTTAATATGCTCATTGTAGTCACCATTCCTATTAAACGTGAAGCCTAGATATTTAAATTTCTGTACCTCTTCTATCTTTCCTTTCCTTGCCAATCCCACTTTTCTATTTTTTCTTTACCTTTTTTATTAAATATCAGGACTTTAGATTTTTCTGCGCATAATTCCAATTTCTTTGTTTTTAGATATCTTCTAAACGTATCCATCATATCTAATAAGGCCTCTCTATTACTCGCAAACAAAACTATATCATCCGCATACGCTAAATTCCATATTCTTTTACCGCCTATTGCTAAACCTCCTATCCCTCTTTTTTCCATTACCTCATCTAAACTCGCAATATATAGATCAAACAGAAGTGGACTCAACACACATCCCTGCCTAACTCCTTTGTTCGTCCTAAAGCTTTCTGTGTTTCCTTGGCTTGTCCTTATTGTGACCTCTGTCTCTTCATAAATCTGTTCCAGTCTTCTTACAATCTTCTCTTCAATCTTCAATTTCCTTAAGATATCCCACAAAGTTTGTCTGTCGATCTTATCGAATGCCGCCTTTAAATCCGCAAAGAACGTGTATACTCTCCCTTCTTTATTCTTGTCGCCCATCTCTCTTTGTACCATATGATTCAGTACAAAGATATTATCCATCGTAGACTTTTCTTTTCTAAAGCCGCTTTCTCCTCCGTTTCCTGCTCCAATTTATCTCTTATCACCTCTGCGTATATCTTATAGGCTGTACACAGAAGAGATATTCCTCTGTAGTTTCTTGCAGCTTCTGGGTCCCCTCTCTTGTAGTGGAACTATTACCCTTTTCTTCCAATCGCTAGATATACTGCCTTCTCTCCAGATCTGTTTCAGTAGCTCCACCAATCTTCTGTATAATGTTTCACCTGCAAATTTCCACGCTTCCATGGGGATTCCATCAATGCCGCCTTCTTACATTTCAATTTCTTTATGGCCTTTATAATTTCTACTTCCTCTAAGATATCGTCTTGTAGTAGACCTCCGTCCTGCCGTCCAATTCCTCCATTTCTTCTAGACCCTCGAGAAGTTTCTTAAAATAGTTTCTCCACGTAGTCTTGTCTATTGTGTTTTCCTTCCATGTTCTCTTACCTCTCTTCTTATTTATAAATTTCCAAACCTCCGCTTTCTTTTTTATCATCCTTAATTCTTCCTCCTCTGCTTCCCTTTTTTCTTTCTGTTTCATGGATAGTAACTCCTTCCAACTTTTCCTTTCCTCCATGTGTTTCTGTAAATCTATCTTTCCATGTCTCCACTTCCTATACATTCTATGTATCTGTCTTTTCTTTTTTGTGCAGCTTCTGTCCCACCAGTCCTTGTGTCCTAATTTCTTCTTTTTTATTTTAATCCTTTTCCTTACCATGGCCTCGTTTACGATTTGTTTAATTCTTTGCCATTTCTCTTCTACAGTTGCATCCATTCTCCAATCTGTCAATCCAAAAGCAATTTCTGTGTTCTCCCTGTATATTTGTACTGCTTCCTCGTTCCATACAAACGATTTCTTTTCTTTTTCCGCCTCTTTCTGTGGTAATTCTGGATAATCTTGGGTTCTTCCCTCCTCTTATTTTAACCGCACAGCCAGGGGCATGTGATCCGAGTCCATTCTGCTCCCTATCCTGAAATCTAACACCTTCTCAAAACCTATTTCGTTAACTAAAACATAATCAATAACTGCTTCCTCTAGCGCCTACATATGTATATTTGCCGTCCCAATCGCCTTCCACCGAGCCGTTCAATATGTACCAACCTTTATTTTCTACTCAATTCACTATATTTCTCCCCCCGTTACCTATTATCCTATCTTTACTACATCTACCTATTTCCAATCCATCTTCCTCCAAACTTCCTAAATTGCTCATCCTTATGTAAAAATCTCCCCCTATAATTATTGTATCATTTTCCTTCTCATTTCCTAAAATCATATTTAACTTATCCTCTAAATTTTTCGAATTCTCTGAGTTATATACAGAAACGATATGGAGTATTCCTGCTTTACTCTTAACGTTTGTTACTATCAATCCTTGTTCTTTTTCTATTTCTATTTCCGTCTCTCCTATCTTTTTCCCCTATTCCTTTCTAATACCTATTAAAAAGCCCCCTTTGGCTCTACCCCTGTTTTTATCCTTTACTGCGAACTTACATTCCCATACGTGCGAGTCTGGCAACCTATTCTTTAACTTATTCCAACCTTCCTTTTCTAACCATGTTTCACTGAGACTAACAAAATCAAAACCTGTAACGTAATTCCAAAATTGCTTATCCTTCTTTACTAAACCTGCAATATTCCAAAATATTAAGCACCTATCTGCGTTATACAAATTTTCCTTACTCTTTCCCTTGTTTCTGTCCTACTTTTTTATTCTTTCCATTACAAACTAACCTTTTCTTTTTGTCTCTTCGCCTTTATCTTTTTACTAACTACATCTTCCTCTCTATCCTTATACTTATTCCTATTTTTTTTCCTATTCAAAATTTCACTATCTCTATTCTTTTTGTTCCCCTCTTGGCAACTACCTAGTTTTCCGTTATTTCCTCAAATCCTGCCTCCTTTTGGTTAACTCCACTCTCATTCCTTTCTTTTTTTGCTTTTCCTAATTCTTTTCCTACGTCTTCCCATCTTATCCAAGTCCCGTTTATCCTAATTCTACCTGTTCCTATTTTTATATTTTTGCCTTTCTCTCTTTCAGCTTTAGCCCATTTACCTATGTCTCTTTGAATAATTCTTTCCTCCCATGACAAATCATTTTCAATGAAAAAACTTTCCCCTTTTAATTTTCTTTTATTGTACATTACTTGTTTTTTTATTTCCTGACTGCCTAAGCACACTATTGCCATTCCTCCGCTCCACCAGAATTTTTCTACTTTAGTTTCTATCTCTAACTTTTCCCTCAGCATGTCTGTTATCCAGCTAATCGTTACCTTATCTACATCCTCTTTTTTAATACCTTTAATTACAATATTATTCTTCTTTTCCTCTTTTTCTTTTTCTAACACCATTTTCTTGACTTTTTCTAACTCTCTGTCACTTAGAATCTCGCTTGCTCTACTCAACTCTACTGTAACTACATCTAGAGCTACTCCTGCTAGTATTTGCTACACTGTTCCTACTTCTCCTAGATAATGCTATGCTCCACTCACTTCTACCATCCTCTGATTCTCCTACCGATCCCTCTTCCTCACATTCTCGCCTAGCTGCCTCTTCCAACTTACCTACTCTTTTTTCAATCTCCTTGTATTTCTCTTCCAAATCTGCTTTTTTTCCATACCCCCTATAAATACTTTGTTTCTTTACTGATTGCTTGCTTAAATTCCTCTTTAATTTCCTCTCTAAATCCCTCTAGTATTAACTTAACCTCTTTCCTAACCATACTTCTGATCTCGCCTAAATCCCTACTTTCATCCGTCTCATCTGATTCTTTAAAACTAACCTTTTTACCTTGCTTACCGTTATCTAATGTTAATTTCCTCTGACCTACCTCACCTGTTCCTTTGCTTCCTCTTAAAATTCTATCCTTGCTTTTTTTCAGCATCTTGCCGCGCTCGCCTCTGCTACCTAACCTCCTAACCGCCTACTTCCTATTCTACGCCTTTCCTGCCCTCCGCTTTTATTTCTTACCTTGCCTCTAATTCCTCGGTTCTCCTGCCGTCTACCTTCTTACCTCTATTCGCTTGTCCTAAATTGCTTTATTTTATCTTAATTACGCTTTGTATCGCACACGCTCTCTACGCACATCCGCTCACAGCCACACCACCTAACCAAGTCCCACTATCTGGGATAGTCGTAAAAATGACGTTAAAATGTCGTCTTTATTAGATGTAATCTAAAAACCTATGTTTTGTCATAAAAATAACAATAAAATACCGTCAAATGTACGATACTGGCTTCTTGAAAATAACGTCAATAATATGAAAATAATGACGTATTTTTGACGTCAATATATGATGTCGTTAAGATAAGACAAATGTACGTCAGATTTACGACATTTAGACGTCATTTTATCTCGACATTATGACGTCTGGTTCGTCATAAATGACCAAAAAATGTCGTCAATTAGACGACATCTTGCTACCTGGGATAATATGTCCTTCCCATTTTTTACTAGAACCGGAATAGTGTTACTAGAACCGGAATATAACAAATAAAAATTAGAGTCAACAAATATTAGTTGTATATATATTAATTTAGTTGATCATCTGTACCTGTTATATTATGAGGATTTTTGATTCTCGACATGTGAGTTTGTTTCCCATTTTGATCGATCTTGGTCAATTGGTCACTGGTTTTAAGGAGCTACATACACCCAGAAATTTTGAAAAAATGGATTTTTCGTTTTTTGCATATTCGTAAAGTATAAGGTTTTGAGAATATCCCTTGCAAGTTTCAAAGTGATTCCTTGAAAATTGTCGGAGATATAGCGAGAAAAGTCCAAGCGCGTTTGACGATGCTGGGGCGCGATGAGCGCCTTCTAATCCTTTGCAGCAGATAGCTTACGCAAGAATATTACGCCGGCAAGCTAGAATCAAAGCCTTTGAAGCCGCTACATCTGAGGAGGGTTCACTGTACGACCCTGGAGTGGATGACTCCATGTAAGTTTGAAAAGAAATTATCTACGTTTTAACCGAACGTCAAACTTTAAACGCGTTTCTCTCGAAACCATGTTTTCAAAACGCGTGCCAAAAATATCTTGGAAACGGCTAGACCGATTTACTTAAAATTTGGAGGGCTTAATCTACACAAAAAAGGCAGTCTTTATCATGGCGATTTTTTTTAGAGCTCTTACTTTTTTTTTAAGTTAAAAAAACGACCGATTTTTACCCTAAAATTGCTTTTTTTTCTTTAAACGGCCGCCATTTTGCCAAAAATCGATATTTTAAAAATCGACCACGATAAAGACTAGATAATATCATTCAGTTTAAGAAAATTTTAGACTGGTCTGTTTCAGATAAGTTTTGTACGAGCTGCAATTGACACCGCGAAGCACCTTTTTTTAACAAGGTCTTGCGACGAGGACAATATCTCCGCCATTTTTTAATATTTTTAGTTCAAATTTATTCTGAAACATGTTCTAAGAATGTATTTTAAAGTAAAGAAAACTAGGATTAATTACATACATTACGTTTCGAAAAAAAAAATCGAGAAAAAGGCCTATTTTTTACGTCTCTGGGTGTATGTAGCCCCTTAAGTAAAAACTAAATTATATTCTCGTCAACAGTTAAAATAATAGTAAAAGTAAATTAAATAAATATTTTAGTCAAAGAATAAGTAAAAAGAAAGAAAAATATAAATAAACAAATAACTTAAGAATTAAAATTAAAAAATTAACAAACTGAATAAATTATGAAATAAATATATAAATAAATTTTGTCAATAATTAAAAAAGAAAAATGTGACTAGTAAAAGAATTCTCACTTTGCTATTCTTCCAATTTCTCTTCTAACAACGTTTCTCCTATCGTGGTTAAACACAGACTGATGTATAATCGTTTAGATTTTTGGGAAGGAGTCAAGGATAGGCAGATAAACACTCTCTAAATGCTCTGTGTCATTTTGTACGTTGAGACCCATCTTCTGTCTTTTTATATACATCTCAGATGTTAATCTTTTTGAATAGTTCGATTTTTTGTCTAAAATCTTTACTTTATCCCATTTTAAATCGTGGTGAAATTCAATTTTATGTTGTGAAATAGGGTATTTGCATGTTCTATTGCATGTGATGTCATTTTTGTTCTTTAACTCTAGTAATTATTTTTCTTTTTGTCTGTCCTACATAAGATGCGTCATAATCATTACATGAGATCTTGTATGCTACATCACATTGTTCCATCGGTTCTAATATATCTTCATCCGTTTTAATGTATTTGTTTTTATTTTTTAATGTATTGAGTTTATTATTAAGATTATACGATAATTTACAATTTTTCATGGATTCTAGTGTTAGAAATTTTTCGGATATATTTTTGACATATGGTATTGTAAAAAACTTTGTTTTTTTTCTACTGTTGTCTTTATTGTTTTCTCTATATTTGTGAAAGTTTATTCTATTATTAATTGTGTTAAATATATATTTTAAAGGCTATCCATTGTCTAATAGTGTATCTATTATTTTTGTTATATTTTTTTGGTAAAATTTTGGGTGTGATAGGAACCATGTGCTGTCTACCAATCCTATAATTACTCCTTTTTATGTGCTAATGGGTGGTGAGAATAAAAACTGAGGTATCTTCCTGATGAAGTCGGTTTTTTGAATAGATCGAATACAACATGATTATTCTCTATCATTAATATGCCAAGAATATTTTCTTAATATTAATTTTCAGGTATGCTTGTCACAAGTATTAGAAAGTTTCAGCATTTTTTACTTAAAATAAGAATTTATTCTTGTTTCAAGTATTACACATTAAAAGTATTATACTTACTAGAATTTAGAATGTTTTAAGTAAATGTGATACTTGTAACAAGTTTACTATAGATTTGTAGATGTAGAAAAAAACCAATTACTTAGAACAAGTACTATTTACTTGGAAATAATAATTATTTTTCTGTGTATAGACTAAGATAATCCTTGGACATCCATATAAACATATTACCCATATTGCAGACCACGTTATCGACAAGCCAGCTGAGTGGCGCATTATAGTGTAAACTTTGTTGTAATTGTTCAGACAAAATTTCATGCTTTTTACCTATTTCAATACATTCAAAAAGAATCAACTGTTCACTTTATTTTATCATTTTGTAAAAACTATGTTATATTTAGTACACGGAGAGAATTTTCTACCGAAAATGGGTATGGTTATATACTAGCGAGGTAACAGACCGTCATTGTTGCAAAAATCAGTATGTTTATGAAAACTGACTGTGTATATGCAAAAATCAGTATGTTTATAAAAACTGGCTGTGTATATATTATATTATAGATCGAAATATACTTATTGAGATATACCAACTTTTAATAACTAATATTCCAATTTTGTCGTGTTTTAGAAGATAGATTTGACAAAAATATTAAATAGTAGATTTCTTTCTAATCTAGATTAATTTCATATCAAAAATTTCAATTGACAATTAAAATATGAAAAAACAATACTGAAAACTTTAAAACTTAGTCTGTTATCATGCCAATTAATGTAAACAATCGTTATTTTATTAAAAAAACATGGATATAAGAAGTATGTATATGTTTAAAAATGTTTTTAAACATATACATATACAATAAATGTTTTAAATAGTTTTTTTTTAAATCATAGTTGTTTTATTATTTTATGATTTTTGAGTAATATTATTTAGATTTAAAAGAGAGAAAATAGGAATAAGCGAAATGGCAACGCGACGGGAGAAAGAGACATTACTGAAAGAAACATTACTGATTTTTGGTATGGTGATTTCTAGAAATCGTTGAATGTATAATTGTTTCCTAGTTTTTTAGTATTTACCATACTAAAAAATTATTAAAATTCTCTTCTAAAAAGTAGTAGAATATTCTCTCCGTGTACCTTTAAATAGACATATTCCGTCGGCCATACTGTTAATTCCAAGTTTTGAGTTTAATTATATTATATAATATTTAAGAGAAAAAATTACTTATACAAAGAAAGAGAGAAAGAAGGAAAAATAAAATACACACACACATGCATATATTATGTACATACGTGTTCATATGCATATATGCACATACGTATATGTATAGGCATTACTACATAATGTTATTCCCCCCTCCCCTCATTTCTTACTCGTTCACTCATTTTTCTTTTTCTACTCTTCTACTTTAGGTTCAAATAAAGTTTTTTCTTTTCTCTTTCTTTTAATATAATTAAAAATAAACCATAACACAAAATGTATTAACTCAGAATACTTATTTCCATAAAAAAAATAAAAATGTTGCATAATATACTGATTGTATAATGCATAGTATTATACTAATCTTCAAATTAGCCACAGCTATATTTTCCTTCACGATGTAATAAACATATTTTGAAAATAAATTAAAATATAATCAGAAAAGAAACTAAAACCAATATAACTTTATTTTGTCATTTTAATTCAATCTCAGTCTCAATCTTTAATTGGATATGATATGGACTTCAAATATATCTTAAGAATCTTCATATAAAAAGAATTATAAAAAGAAATAACATACCTGTCACTACAAAATAAGTGAAATCACAACAAAATTATTTTAAAAAAAAAAAGGTATGAAAAAGCGCCAAGTATACGCGCGCAAGAAACGCCTTTAAAAATCAATTCTTGTACAAAATAATTTTAATTTGGCACTGTTATGTCCAGCCTTATAGGATTTAGTTCTATTTGGTTGGAAGGATATTTCAGGGAGAACAGGTAAGGCAGGGAAGAACGTAACAAAACGTTAAATTCCCGCAGCACACAAATTAAGGGTGTATCGGACATACAATCTTAGACAAAAGTGCATGAAATTTGAAATACTTAAATATCTACGCCTAACAAATAATAATAATAATAATAATAATAATGGTGACGGGGGCGGTCCTCCTGCGAAGCCCACCTTGGCACTCAGACCGAGTCCATTGTGCCTCCCCGTTATCAGCTGCCCTAGCGGGGCCCCGCTTCCTTCCAAAAGCGGAGCAAATCCCCCACAGGCAGCTGCCTCACCTGGTTCGGTTCCAGAAAACCTGAGCCCAGCAGGCGTGTTCTTGGTCCGACCAATGCTGGGCAGTTCCCAAGAATGTGGAGGCTAGTTTCCTCCTCTTCACCTCACAACCTACAGCTGGGCGTATCACTATGACCCAATTTGTGCAGGTGGTAGTTAAGGTCACCATGGCCCGTGAGCAGTTGTGTCGCGAGCCTGGCGTCCCTCCTACCCAGAGATCTTATGCTCCTGGCCAGGTCCCTGCTAGGGCATTCCCCCAGCATGACCCTAGCTTGTCTGCATTTGCTCTCTGTTTCTTTCTTCCAGTATTCAAGATGCTGGTCCCGGAGCCAGCTCTTGATTCTCCCCCTGCCTAGGCAGAAGGAGATCCCAACAGCCGGCTCAGGTCCCAACAGCCTTGTTTCAGCCGCCTCCTTAGCAAGCAGGTCCGCCATTTCGTTGCCCTTGATCCCCGCGTGCCCAGGGACCCATACTAGGCCAACATCATTCTTCTCCGCCAACTCATCTAGTACGCACTTGCAGTCCCAGACCAGTCGCGAGTTAATTCTTGGACCCTCAAGCGCCTTAAGCGCCGCCTGACTGTCCGAGCAAATCCGGATGCGCCTTCCCACCCTATCAGACTCTAATAGGTTCTGGGCACATCTCATGATGGCTAACACCTCCGCCTGGAAAACCGTAGCGTGCTCGCCAAGCGGAATGACGATTTATGTCCGGTCGCGCTGGCAGTAAAGACCAGCTCCAGAGCCCGCACTCGTTCTGGAGCCGTCCGTGAACCAGACGTCCCCGTCCCGAGGAACCAGTCCCTTAGAGCCGTTCCACTCTCAGCGCCCGGGAAAGCTTATCCTGTATCCTCTTTCGAAGGTACGAATCACTGGCCTCCTATCCTGTCCCATTGCAAAAATGGTGCCCGATAGGATTCCTTCAGGGAATCTCGTGTGGAGGGCTCCTGCCTTCCACCTTGATTCACACCTTAGGCGATAGGCCGCCACCGCCGCAGCCGCCACTACCACCCGATCGAGGAGCTCGACGCCAAGCAGCATCCCCATCGCCGCCACCGGCGTGGTCCGCATGGCCCCCAGAGCCCTCTTAAAACTAGAGCTCTGACGTGCTCCAACGTTAACTTAGCGGTCTTTCCCAGCACCCTTGGCCACCATACGACAGACGCGTAAAGCAGCCTAGGTCTGAGTATCGCCGTGTATATCCAGTGGACCATTTTCGGTTTGAGAACCCAGGTCTGCCCGAATGTCCTTCTACATATCCAGAAATAGGAGCACACACTCCTACAGCGGTTCTCGAGATGCTCCTTCCATGCCAGCTTCCTATCTAGGATCACTCCCAGATATTTAGTCGATACGGTTGGAACCAATCTCGTTCCCCCAAGGACCGGCCCCTCCACCGGGCCTACCTTGTACCTGCGAGTGAAGATTACGAGCCCGGTCTTCAGTGGATTCACCGCCAGACCAGTCTCGCCACACCACTCCTCAATCACCTCTAAGGCTCTCTGCGTGAGCTCCAGAAGCGTCTTCAAAAAGGGTCCTCGTATCAGGATAGCCAGATCATCCGCATATCCTAATGTAAAGAAGCTCCTTTCGTTCAGCGTCCTGAGCAGTCTGTCCGCCACCAGACACCACAATAGTGGAGAGAGAACTCCCCTTTGCGGGCAGCCTCTCTTCATCCATCCACTGACCTTCACTGTTCCCAATGAGGCCGTTACCTGCCGCCCGAGCATGCCTCTGATCCAATCCACGATCCTTTCCGGCACGCCCCTGCGAGAAGCTTCCTCACACACCACCTCGTGCGGTGTGTTGTTGAAGGCTCCTTCTATGTCTAGAAAGGTGCCAACTACGAAGCCCTTCCTCTCCAATTGCTCCTCAATAAACGATACAGCGGAGTGAAGCGCCGATTCTGTGGAATATTCCGTGCGATACGCGTGCTGATTCACGTGCAGCGGGTGCTGCAGTAGAACCACGTCGCGTATGTAGACATCCACCAGCCTTTCCAGCGTCTTGAGAAGAAAAGACGTCAGGCTGATTGGACGAAAATCCTTGGCGGAGCTGTAGCCCGTTCTTCCCGCTTTGGGAATGAACACAACTCTCGCCTGCCTCCAAGCCCTAGGTATAGCCCAGTGCCAAACAAGCCCTTAGCGTCCGCGTGAGCGGCCCGGTCTGCTCCAGCCCTTCCTGGAGACGCCTAACGCATAGTAAATCTAAATGTAAGAAACTTGAACGATAGTTGGAGTCTTATTTTTACTCTTACAAAGGTATTTTTCACGTATTTGCAAATTTTTTCACTTTAAGTTTAAACTTTTGACAGTGAAAATGCACAATTATCTCAAGTTATATTTTATTTCTTTAAAACGGTGTAGTGAAGACAATTGAAACTTGGCAGATATTTTCATCTATTCATATACTAGATGTACAAAAAAATTTAAAACACTGGTACTATTTTTTCTATATTTTTTTAGCTGTTTCATCCGTCAAGATCGTCTTTTTTCATAAGATAGAAAAGGATATCATGTAAAATCAGTGAAAATTAAAATAGTTATAACTCAACAATCATTTAGTGGATGCGTTTTCAATTTTTTGCAGTACGTTAGGGAAACTAAAACAACAATTTCACAAATTTTTAGCAACTTTTTTACCATTTTGAACTTCAGTCCGATACATCCTTAAGAGAGGGTAGGTGCCTCGGGTCAAACGCACTTTTTATGACTCGAAAATGTAGGTCAACGTATCGATAGGCCCGCTATAACCCGTTTCGAGTCGGGCGTCCGTCGGTCCAAGTTTCGAGTCAACGAATTGAATCGTTTTAACTCGAGATCGGACCAGGCGCTATCTTTGTTCGGGACGAGGGGAAATCTTTGAAATTAAATAAGCAATGGAATTACCTAAAAACTACAAAAAATTTGTGTTTTTCTTTTATTTTATTATAGAGATATTATTGCTTAAGAATTGTTGCGTAATCGTATGTTTGTAAAAACAAAAAATAATAGTTTTAATATTGGGTAATATTTATTACATAATCATATGTTCGTATAAACAAAAAATAATAGTTTTAATATTGGCTAATATTTGGTACATAATCGTATGTTCATATAAACAAAAGTAATAATTTTATAATATTATAAAATATATCGTACATTTACCTCAATCATACACGATACATTCTGTTCCCAACAAACCAACACATAACTGATACATAACTGAAAAAGCGCATAGAAAAAACAGTGTTATGTAACATTGTTATGTGAATGCGATGTAAATGTTATAATTTTGAAAGCTACAAAAAACAAAATTATAATTCTTATTTGTCATGTATACGACTCATACCAGTGATTAAAAATCTTGTAATCTTGTAAAATCATGAAAAATTTGTTTATAAAGTTTTTTGCCTCTTTAAATAATATTCCCAGCAAACACAGTAATATTACATATACATCTCATGTACATAATATTAAAAGTATCACAAGGTAATGCGAGTAACATACATGTATGTATAAAGCTTTCAGTATAAGTTTAATTATATTGCTATGGTTATGTGCTTCAAAAATACTGCTAATAAAAAATCTCTAAGTTAAACATAAATAAATAAACATAAATTAATAATAAACATTATTTATTACGTATTTAAAGTGTACATGTAATCAGTATCAACAGATTTGAGGATACGAGATCTGCACCGAGCTGCAAGTGTGAAGGGGAAGAAGAACAAAGGGCAAGAATCATATATGAGCGCTCACTAAATCTGCAATATCGTTTTTGCCTTTAGATCTTCCTCTCCACAGCTGCGACTCGATACCGAATCCTCAAATCTGGCAGCATTGCATGTAATTCGAAATCTACACATCTTATATATATTTGAAACATATATATTACATCGCTATATTAGTACATTTACATATCATAAATATAATATTTAAAGCATTCTGTTACATATCTTAAATAGATCAGAGATATAATTTTGTTGCTAACATGCTGTAGTACATGTATGTTACACGCTACATAACGCGTTACCTCGTGATACTTTATATTACGTATGTCAGATATATATGTTACATTACTGTATTTGGTGGGTTCTCACTTACGTTACGGCACATTTTTCTTTGGGCGTTGACCAAAGTTTAAGGTTACGTATAAGCCTAAGTTTAAGACCATACCTAACGTAACGTAACGCGTTACTGAAGAGCTTGTGCGGTGATTCATAACGCAGCAGACGCAGTTGCGTAATTGCTTAACCACTGCCAGCAATATTAATTAAACTTTTATGTCTTCAATAATTATTTAATAGTTAACTATATTACTTATATTTAATATAATTTTTTTATAAATATATATATATATTATGCTATATTTAAAATATATTTATATTGTATTAAAATACCGTAATAGTAAAATATGGTTATCAAACACCTAAATCTTTAAATGAAAATTTGAATTATTTAGTTTATCGTATAAAAAATTTATTTAAGTTATTTACGATTTTATTAAATACATTTTTTTATTTTAGACTTAAAGCTTAAGAGAGTCCCAAAAACGCAGTGTAAAACGGACACCACCAATCACATTGCTGAGTTAGTTAGGGCTAGGATGAATTTATAAAATTTGATTAGTGATGTCCGTTTTAAACTGCGCATCTAGGACTCAATCTTAGTTTTCACGGCCATTGACGTTGCTTCCAATAGAAAGGGCTTTCAAATACATGCCGCATTCTGGTACAGCGTTGCGCCGACGTTTTGCAAACATTGTAGTTTGCATCAGGACTAGAAGCTCCAATACTTGGATTGTGACCTTATATACCTCTTGTTCTGGTAATAGGAATGGGGGTGAGAAAAGGGGACGGGACGATTTGACCATTGGTATTATAATTCATTGGCCTACCATTGGTTAACTGATGGTCAATCTTAAGAGGTTACACCAACCTAGACGGTCGAAAAACAGGCCTAACTTTGATATTTTATTTCTGCTAAACGGGTAGTGGAAATTAAATGAAATTTTGTGTAATTATTGATTTGTTTTGACAATATAAAAAAATTTTTTATTAAACAATGGCGACGGAAAGCAGAAATATGGCCGCCGGCACACATCGAGGTTTGGAAAAACGCATTTTGCGGTGATCACTGTCCCGTCTAAACGATCCATCTGAAACAAAAAAACAAAATGGTGTTTTTAAGCTAATAGTAGTGGTTTGTCGGTGACGATCGCCGATTGTCGATTTTATCGTTTGTTACAAAATGGCAATGAGTTGAAGTTAAAATTTAAAAATAACAAAAAATTTTCGTCGTTTTTATTTTTTAATTTTTAATGAAGATCGATAAAAAAATAAATCGTCACCGACAAAAAAATGTTTCTGAGAGTATTGTGTAAAAATTTGAAAACGATCCATCGATTAGTTTTTGAGATCTCGTGGTCACCGTCTTTGAAAATCATGTTTCGAGAAAAACGCGTTTAAAGTTTCAAGTTTAGTTCTACTATTGTTAACAGCCAAATTTTGCACTTTATCTCTAATCGGCAATTCCGGGGCCATATGAGGGACGAGCTTTTTTTGTTCGCTTTCAAATGGATTCAATGATCGTTGTTTCTTCTTCGATCTGTTTTGTCTAAACGAAGTAGAAGCTTATTTTTAATTCGAGCACTCGAACGCTCGATCCCGTTTTACTCAACTCTCTGTAATTCCGGCATTTTTGCAGATATCAACATAAAACTTTCAGGATATATTCTCGAAACTTGAAGCTTCAAGAAAATGTAATAAAAAGAAAATCGATTTTTACCCGCTAGGTTGGTGTAACCATTTAATACAGTATTGGTTAACTGCGCCAGTTAATATGTGCTACTCGGGAATGTTTTAATTGATTAATTAAAATTTTTTTTAATTAAAAGAATTTTTTCATTTTTAAGTAATGAGATAAAAAATCAAATAATAATTAATAAGCCCTATATAACTACTTTTTAATTAATATTATTTTATATATAATAAAATAAAATAATTTCAACAATTTCCTATAAATTTTTATTTTGTTCTACACCATTTTTCTACATCAAATTAAAATCAAATTATTTAATAAATTTGTATTTATCTTACATAATACCATGTTTGAAGTTTTGTGCCTAATGTTATTAAATTTTTCAATGTAAATTTATGTTCTTTACCCAGTGCACTAATCCCAGCAAATGTGCGCAAACTCGCTTGCCGACGGCAACCGAGCGCGCTAGATTCCGGAACCGCAGACTTGAACGCGGAGAGCGTGTTGCGCGAATCCGCGGATTCGCTGGAGATGGTTGAACGAGCACAATTGAAGGAACGAAACAAAGAATTGTCACTTCGCACACACTGTTTATTTCTAAACATCCAAATATTCAAATGTACATTGATCTCGGATCACGGATAGCGCAAGCGCGCGGGAGCGACAAGTTAACTTTGACGATCGGAAATCTTCTTTTCAAACGATCTTTCTCCTACCTTTAGCGATCGCGACGGAAATCTTGTCGAGCGTGTGTCACAACGCCCCAACAAAGCGGAAATCTTGCACACGGCCGAAACGTACGGTGGCTCGCGAAGCAGCTGTTCGATCGCGAGCGCGTTGTTTGATTTCGCTTCCCGCAAAACTGGCACTACGCGGAAAGAATTCATGACCCGAGAAAAAAAAACACACGACTTAATCAAAGAAGAAAATGAGAGTGACGAAATTGAATTCGTTTGATAAATGAGCGTAAATGAGTCGGCACATTGAACGCTACCGCCTAATTGAACACGAAGTACTTAGCGGGCGAGAGCGAGCGCAAGACTGACTAAAATCCGCGCCGAAAAATATAACGCGCCTTACCCTTGCCGGACATTCGTCGTTCGGAACAGAATATCGGGGAAGAGTAAGCAGCTGATCAAGCTGGGTACTTCATGCGATCACGGCGTGTACGTGTGCAACTCACGGGTCCACGCTCCGGCTCGGCGGGATGAGATTATTGTTTCCCGACAACATCTCGCGATGGGAAACAGAAAATATTTATGTTAAGAGTTTAAACGTCAATTCGTTAAGGAGATTTTGAATCTCGAAACACCATACAGCACAAAAACTTGCAGCAACATTGCTATATTGCATGTTGCTGTGTAATATTGCAAAAATATGGTAAAAATATTATTTTGCAATATTACTTTAGCAATGTTGCAGCATTATTTTAAAATAATATTAAAATAGCAAAAATAACAAAAACATATGACACATATAGTTCACAAAATTATGTTCTATCTTTATTTATTTCATATCCAGGATAAAAATAAAGGATTTTTGTTTATTTCTTGCGTTATGTATTACACATTTATAATTAAACAACTTTTTTTACTGTAGAGTATGTATATAAAATACATACATGTACGGCATCATGCATTACATGTATGTACTAAGATTGCAGTCGTTACCATCTCCCATGGTAAAAATAAGTTAGGACAGTCATTAAGATTCATCCCTGTATAAAGAAAATTTTATATATTGTGACGTGGTAGCTCAGCTGCCACGGGTAGCAGCGTTCCTTCCCCGTCACAGGCTGCGAATTCGCGCCGTACGGGGAAAATAGGCGAGAGGCGAGAGGGGATCTCCATGGGGAACCGCGACAGACCTAGCGAGCGTAGTATTAATTTCTTATATTTTTGATTTCTTTGCGCGGCGGCCGTCTTCCGATGAAATGCGGCGAGAGAGCGAGAGAGGAGGAGAGAGAGCGAGAGAGGAGGAGAGAGAGCGACGACGATGCGGGGAAGGAGGAAGGACGCCACCGGTGCCCGGGAGAGACGAGCACGCGGCCCGCACGGGAATTCGGCGTGGCCCTGGGAGAGCCACGGCCGGAGCCTGAGGCGGCGGTGCCCGCCGACACCACGACGGAACGTCCCGGAGGGCTGTGGAGGAGCCCGGATGGGACCAAACGCGTCAAGGGAGGCGTCAAGTCCTCTCACGAGGAACGGAGGTCTCCGCGTGCGCTGCCCCGGCTCGGGAAGTGGCCCAGCGGGAGAAAGAAAATTTCGCGGGGGCCTGCGAGGCCCCCGGAAGGATTACGGCGCGCACGTCCCTGCGTACGCAGGACTGCGTGCCTTGCAGCAATTGGGTCGCGGCGCGGAAACAATGCGCATGACGGGAGGGGTCGCGGCGTCGATCCGGGATCGACCGCGATCCACCCCGCTTTTGCGTGCAAGCGGTTGAGAGATAAGGTTGCGTGCGGTGCCTCGAAGGGCAGGTTATCGGTGCGGCTAGAGCGAGGCCTCCGTGAGAGCCAAGAGACGAGCCCAGAGACGAGGGAGGACATCGCCTGGGACATTATCGGTGAGATGGCCTGTCAAGATAAGTTAATGTGAGCGGTTGCTGGCCGGCGAGGTGTTCCCGGGCCCGTTCTGCATCCGTTTTTGTGTTGGTGCGTGACTCGCGTGGACCGCAGGGCGGTCATACGTTCGTGTCAGTAATTGGGGATATATCGGATGCAAGCGGGCGGGACGCCGAAGCGACGAGCCACGGGGAGGGCGATTGTGAGGACGCGTGGGTTCCGTCGGAGACTCCCCTCGACCTAGCGCGCCGCAAAGCCCTCGCGCGAGCGAGTATCGCGTCGCGAGTAGCGGGTGGACGGGACTTCCGGTTTCGCGACGGTGTGTAGTGCGGTAGCGGCCGGCGATTCTTGTGTGACCCCCGCGAGACACGCGGTCGCGTTCTCTAGTTGCCGGGAGTGTCGGCACGTTCGAACGTCCGAAATTCATGTGCGCGGAAGATTCCATCGTCTGTCCTTGTCGGCCGCGTGCCTACCGCGGGAGCTTCCCGCGTATCGTTCGCGTTTCTGTTTGGTTTGCCTCGCGCCGGGGCGCCGCATTGTCGGCACGCCGCATGCCGCGTCCCGCGATATTATTGTTTCTGTCTGACTATTAATTTTAATAAAGTTCGTTACTTGTTACGTTCGGAGTCTATTTTTCTAGTGTGTCGTCCACCACTTCGTGTTACCGCATTCGCGCTTGTCGCCTGCTCTCTTACGATTCACCCCGCCCCCCTACCGTTAGGCAGAGCTGGTCGAGATTGTCGCGCGAGGATCGAGGACACCTCGGCGTATCGATTTTCGCGAATTGACGCGTCGTCGAGCGCGTCTGGCGCCCAACAATTTCTCGTGATAGCGTGGCGGAGATTCGAGCGCGACAAGCACGGCATCGGGGGTACCAGTTACCCTATCGGTTTCGCTGCTTTTTGCTCGCGGCTTTCCCGGTCAGGAAAAGTCGTGACAAAAATTTGGCGCCCAACGTGGGGCCCTCAAGTTGAGGGGGGCAAGACGGTTATCGCGCACTACCGGGTCGAGCGGCTGACGCGGGGAAAAGGAGGGGGGCTCCGAGTTGCATTTTTTTTTTGGTCTCCCCTCTTCCCGCTTACACATGCGAGCCTTTCTTTTGGTAATATTTTGCATATGTTGTGTTTGATATTTTGTGAATTACATTGAATTGATATTATTGAAAATTTATGTTGATTGTCGGGCTTACATCGGGAGACGAGAGAGAAATAAGTGGCGAGGGCAGTTCCCTAAGAAAAGTAAACGAGCCGGGAGAGGCTCTGTAGATTTTTTTTTGTCGGTACAAGCGAAGTTTTTTTTGTGAGCTAAAATACGAGAGTACCAGTAAATTTAGGGACGCGCAAGAATTTGCGAGAGGACGAAAACAACGGTTGGAATTTTGAAGCGCGCCCGAGTTCGTACCGTTTGCTGTGTTGTTGAATGGCTCAAGGAAGATTTTGGTGATCTTGAGATCTTGTTGACGAGCGAGTAAGATAGCTACCGCCGAGCCTAGTGTGTTGAAGAAAGAAAGAAACGGGAAGAATGCCCCAAGATCGCTATAAACACGAAGTATTGTTCGCACTTATTTCTCGTCTCGCGGCGTACGCTCCCATATATTATGAATATTATTTGCGATTGATATATGATGAGATATTTTTTTTTTGACTACTGTTATTTACTATATTGTGTTTTGATATTGATATTTTCTTTTATTGTGTGATATATTGCTATTTCTTGTGTTTGTCGGCTGGTACCGAGAAAGAAGGAGAAAATAAGTGGCGAAAAAGCGTGCAAGTAGAGTAGTGAGAAACGTCCGAAAGTTTTCCATTTCTCTCTCTCATAGTATTATCGAGCCTTTGAAGGGAGCACCGGATACGAGCCGTGGGACTTCTTTCCACGACAAATTAAATACCGGAGAGGGAAGTCGAGTATCGGAAGGCCAATTGCCAACGGCCAATGTAAAGAGCAAGCGATAACAATATCACGAGTAGATCACGTCGTGCTCCTAATTATTAATTTTTTTTTGCTAGTACGGAGTTGCTCGTACGTAAATACTTCCCGGCCGAAAGGCCGCTTGTAAAACTTTGCGAAGAGAGACCGTAACGTTGAGCTTAGAGTTACATTACCAAGGACGGAGATGTTATGATTTACGAAAAGAGCGTTGTTGCGAGCACGCAGAGAATTGAAGGAAAATCGCCATAAATACGAAATATTGTTCGAACTTATTTCTCGTCCCTCGGTGTGCGCTGCTGTATATGATTTATTTGAGTTATTGAATTCAATGATTTACTTGTTTAATATTTGAATTGTGTGCCCTATTATTTTGGTGTGAATAATACCATTTAGGCGAGATATTTGATTTATCGATTTCTTTTTTTTTCTTTTTCGTGATTTATCGATTTACGAGACCGTTCGGATTGCTTTACGATTATATAACGTTTTTTTTTCTCTTTCTCTTTTTCGTGGCATTCCACCGGCAATTCGGTGTGGACCGGTGATTGTTGGATCGATGAATTAATACTCGATTTTAGTGTGCAAATATTACCTTCGCGGGAGCCTGGCTCTAAAGGAATTGTTTTTTTTTTGGTCGTCCTGTTATTATTGTCGGTCCCTCCTAGTGAGGAGAGACTGTTTAGCTACTGACCTTTCAGAACGGAGTATCTGGAAAATTTTTTTTTCTTCTCTCTCGGAATACCTTCGGATCTCTATCGTATGACGTGTTGTTTCGCGGGCCGACCAACTGATTTCGTGAACGGGGCGAATATTTGCACACGCGTACCTATTCTTTTTGTGCTTGTGTAAACACCGTCATTATAACTGACCTTTGACATTGATTCCCAATATTTTTGTATTGTGCTCTGTTTTTTTTTGAGTTATTGTCGTTATCCACGGGATACTTTCGTGCGGGAGTCGCGTTTACCACTGGCGATTTGATCCTTTTCGCGTAATCCACGACGGGTGTATCGTCGCATTCGCGACCAGCGTCGGGTTGAGCGGGCGCGGGGCGTCGTGAGGCGGTTCGAGATAACAGGGACGCGCACAGCGTTCCCGGGGGGACCGCATGAACCGGCGGGAGGGAGACGACTCGTGGATCTTCACCGCCGACCGCGAACAGCTGATCGCGGAATTAGAGCGGCGCCGGTTATCTACAGACGGATCGGACTCCGTATTAGCGCTTCGCTTACTGCGCCGAGGACGGGCCGCGTTCACGTGCGAGTCTGCGGAGGGGGCCGAGAGCCGTGAGATGTCGGACTCGGACCATTTAGTCCTACCCGAGGGGGAGGGAGACTGACCGGATAGCCCATATGAAGTTGCGAGAGGGCCGATCGGCCACGTTCACGCGAGGCCTTCGAGGGAAAGCGGGGGACACTACTCCCGGGATTGGGGGGGCGGTTCCATGGGTAACGCATACAATATTATGAGAAAATGAAACTTGAAGTTTTCGGGGACGCGCGGGGAGGACGCCGAGACGTTCTTGATACGGATCGAGGAGGGGCGCGAGTTCATTTCGTTGGACGATGCGGATATTTTGCGTTGCCTGCCGTTCTTTTTGTCGGGGATCGCGCTGCACTGGTTCCGGGGTAAGAAGGCGAGCTTGACGACCTGGGCGGCGTTTAAGGCCGCGTGGCGGGTGTGCTTTGGAGACCCGGATTTCCAATTCGCGCTACGGGACGAGATAATGCACCGTACCCAGGGGGAGCGGGAGCCCGTCGTCGACTATTTAACGTGTTTGGGCACGATGTTCGATCGTTTAACGCCACCATGGGGCGAGGCAGAGAAGATCGGTTACGCGCATCGCCACATGCTGCCGCGGTTGCAGGCGATGGTGCCGCGGGAGGCGGTAACGGATTTGGACGCATTGGAATTGCTGGCTGCGCGCGCGGAGAGCTGTCACCGCGCCGCACAAACCTACCGGGCCCCGCCACCCCCGGAGAGGTCATTGTTTCCGGATCTCGCGTATCGGCCGCCGAGAGAGGGGAACCGTCACGGACGGACGACGGATACGATTGCCGCGTTGGGAGTGTCGACCTCCGTGGGGGGGAGCGGAATGGCGAAAAACAAGAAGAAAAGGAGACCGGCCGCGGGCGGCGACGCGAGCGCGCAAGCCACGTCGGCCGCCCCGAGTACGTCTACGACGACGCCGGGTCCGAGCGGGGCACGGGCACTTACTGGAAAGTGCTGAAATTGCGAGGAAACGGGACATTACGCGCGCGATTGTAAGGAGGCCCCGCGGATGCACTGCTATCGGTGCGGGAGGGCCGGGGTCACGACGCGCATTTGTCCCACGTGTTCGGGAAACGCGTAGGGGGGTCGCGACCCGGGGGCGGTCCGACTCCTGCACCTATCGGCCCCGAGAGTGCGGTCGCGACGATTCAGACCGACTATGTCTGCAATTCGTTCGGGTTGAGGGACTCTTATCTCTCCTTTCTTAACGTCGAAATATTGGGCCATGGCGTTCGTGCGCTGTTGGACTCCGGATCGAGCCGCACAATACTAGGGGCGGAGACGATCGATTTGGTGAAACGTTTAGGTTTTCGGTTCCGTCCGGCCGCGGATCGGCGGGTGACCACCGCGACCGGACAAACGACAAGAGTGAGGGGGGAGGTAGAGATCCCGTTCGAGCTGGGTAATCGGAAACGAACGGTGAGGGCGTACGCACTACCTACGGTCGGCTTATCGTGCATTCTGGGCATGGATTTTTTGTCGGCTTTCGGGATGGTCGTGAATTTTTCGGCAAAGACATGGGCTTTCGGGGACGACCCGACGAGACAGTTCTCTCTGGAGACCGAGACCACCCGGTCGTTATCGGCCGCGTTAACGGGGGGGGCGACCGGCGGTCAGCGGACGGACAGCGAAAACGATTCTAGAGAGACGCCGAGAGAAGGGGCGGTACAACGCGAGGAGGCGAACGCGAGTCTAACGCCCGACACCTCGCAGGGGGGATTGAGCGAACTATCGGCCGCGGAAAGTCGCGAATTAGCTGAGTTTCTAAGGTCGGAAGTCGTCGGGGACCCTAAGAGACCAGGGACGACCCCCTTAACGGAACATCGTATCGACGTCGGGGGGCACGCGCCGATCAAGCAGCGGTACTACCCCGTGTCGCCGAAAATACAACAGGCTATCTACGAGAAAGTAGATAAAATGTTGGAGGCCGGCATTATAGAACCCTCGAATAGCGAGTGGTCAACGCCCATAGTTATGATAAAGAAGCCGAACGGCACGTATCGGTTCTGCCTGGACTTCCGGAAGTTAAATGACGTATCGAAAAAGGACGCGTACCCACTGCTGTACATGAACTCGATATTAGACAAGCTGCGAGCGGCGCGATACATATCGACGATAGACTTGAGTCAGGCCTACTTCCAGATCCCTCTGGAAAAGAATAGTAAGGAATATACCGCCTTTACAGTCCCAGGGAAGGGTCTCTTTCAATTTACACGCATGCCGTATGGGCTCACGGAAGCCCCCGCAACGTTTCAGAGACTTTTAGATAGATTGATAGGGCCCGAGATGGAACCGCACGCGTTCGCTTATCTTGACGATATCGTTATCGTAACAAGAACTTTCAAGGAACACCTCCACTGGCTCGGGCGCGTGTTCAATCGTATCGGAGAAGCGGGCCTCACTATCAACCCGGACAAAAGTAAGTTCTGTCGCTCGCAAGTCAAATACCTCGGATTTTTGGTCCAACACGAAGGGCTAACGGTAGACCCGGAGAAGACGGTTGCTATACTAGAGTACCCGCCGCCGCGTAACATTCGTCAATTGTTGCGTCGTTTTATCGGTATGGCGTCGTGGTATCGACGTTTTATACCACAGTGTGCGGCCCGATTGGAGCCATTGACGAGCCTTTTAAAAAAGAACCGCTCTTGGGAGTGGGGGGACACTCAAAAGCAAGCTTTTGAGGTGATAAAATCGTGTCTCGTGAATTCTCCCACATTATCGTGTCCGGACTTTGAGAAGCCGTTTGTAGTGCAGACAGACGCTAGTTCGGTGGGCTTAGGCGCGGTACTATCGCAGGAGATCGGGGGAGCCGAACACGTCATCGCGTACGCGAGTCGCTCGTTAACGGATGCGAAAAAGAAATACTCCACGACGGAACAGGAGTGTTTAGCGGTTGTTTGGGCAATTCGGAAATTTAGGCCCTACCTCTAGGGCTATCGTTTCACGGTGGTAACGGACCACAACAGCCTGCGGTGGCTGCACAATTTAAGAAACCCTACGGGCCGACTAGCGAGATGGGCGTTAGAGCTCCTAGAATACGATTACGTAATTGAATATCGGAAGGGGGCCATGCATCACGTACCTGACGCCCTCTCGCGAATGTACGAAGGGGGCGAGGAACTCTGCGCCGTGGTCGCGACAGACGACCAGTGGTACGTCGGGCGGGCGGAAGAAGTAACGAGAAATCCGCGGCGGTACCCTGACTGGAAACTGGAGGGCGACGAGCTATACGTAAGAAAGACGCGCGGCATCGCGAGGGTTGTCGGCGACCGGAACCAGTGAAAAAGAGTAGTACCGAGGGAGACGCGACGGGAAGTGATCCGCGAGAACCACGATCCTCCTCACGCCGGACATTTGGGGGTCGATAAGACGTACCAGCGAATTGCTTTGCGGTATCACTGGCCGCGCATGTATCGGGACGTGGCGGAGTACGTGCGTCGTTGTGATACGTGCCAGAGAACGAAGGTGGAGCAGGACGCTCCGGCCGGTTTGATGGGACAAAGAGTGATAGAGTCGCCGTGGACGGTAGTCGCGGCAGATATTATGGGCCCTCTCCCAACCAGCAAAGCGGGACACTCGTATTTACTCGTCCTTCAGGATCTCTTCACAAAGTGGGTGGAGTGCTGCCCGCTTCGAAAAGCCACCGGAAAGAGAATCCGCGAGGCGATAGAAGAGTTGGTCATTTATCGGTGGGGTACGCCGCGCTTGCTCTTGACCGATAACGGGACAGAGTTCGTTAACAAAGAAATACAGGCTTTGACGCAGCGGTGCGGTATTCACCACGCGACGGTTCCGCCCTACCATCCGCAGGCCAATCCGGTCAAACGCGTGAACCGCGTACTAAAGACTATGATCACCGCGTTCGTGGATAGGGATCACCGTGAGTGGGACGCGCACGTGCATGAATTTCGGTTCGCGTATAATTCAGCGCACCATACGTCCTTGCAGGCGACACCGGCATTTTTGAATTTGAGACGGGAGCCACCGCCGGTGGGACTGTATCGGGACGAAGCGGCCATCGAGGTCGAACGAACCGAACCGGCCGAGTGGCGAGAGCGTATGGAGCGCCTCGAGGCACTGCAGAAGTGGGTGGTTGAGAACCTCGAGGCGGCCCACGAGAAACAGGCGAAATATTATAATCGCCGACATCGCGACCGCCAATTTGAGGTGGGTGAACAGGTGCTGAAGCGGCACCACGTATTATCGTCGGGGGCGCGGCACTTTTCGGCAAAGTTGGCGCAAAAATTTCACGGCCCGTTCGTGATACGGAGGATCCTATCGCCAGTGGTCTACGAGCTCGCCGATTTGACGGGGGGAAGTATTGGGAAGGTCCACATAAAGGACCTGAAGCCCTACCAGAAACCCCTGGATGTGTAGAATCTCTCCCAGGGCTGACCGTTATGTGGGGGCGCGAAGGGAAGAAGAAAAATGAGTGCCCGGCGCCTTGATTTCGATGTATTGTTTTGTCTGGTGATGGTAGCTATATTGTAACGTCGTCCTACAGGAATTTATCGGGGTCCGCGAAGACCGGACCGTGGTGGCTGGCCAGGTGAAGGGTGGGTCCACGAAACAGGTGTACAGAAAGCCCATGGATGAGTTTATGGCCCGGTGGGCGGCCCTGTTCCGAAGGGTCGACGCAGAGTACCCGGGGTTTTGGGTAGATTTGACCCAAACCCTGGAGGACGAGAGGCGGCGGAGGAGGACGACACAAGGGGCCGTCGTGTTGGAGGTGCCGCTGTCCCGCACCGTGGCGACCCAGACAGGGCCGGTATCGGGGGCAACTCGCTCCGTTGGGACGCAAGCCAGCCCCACCCAAAGGACGGTCGGGACCCAGACGGACCGGGAGGAGGGGACGAGGCGAGACCAGGAGGCCCAAACCTGGATGACGTTCGCAGATCCACGTACGTTCGCCCGGACGGGACTGGGCGCGATAGCGCGACTGCTGGACAGCATACCGTGGCCTCCGGAAGAGCGGGCGACGACCAAAGGCGAGGACCGGGGCCCATCCCGCGGGAGCCCGCGCGGGGGCCCCGCGCCTGCGGAAAGGAGTGAGGAGCCCCGACCTCCCGGTGGCCAAGGGGAGAAGACGGAGGCAACCGCGACGAGGGAACTACCGCGCACCCCCACGGGTGAAGAGGAGCCACGTAGGGCAGCGGAGAGGGAACGCTGTTGGAACTGCGGGTCCCTCTACCACTTCACGAAACGGTGCCCCCGCCCGTGCAAGGAGGACCATTGCTATCGGTGCGGGCAGAGGGGTACCACCGTGGGTGCATGCCCGGACTGCCGGGAGGGGTACGAAGCCCAGGGGCCGTACCTCCCGGGACGAGGACGGGAAGGCCCGGAGCCCGAACGACGAAGAGGAGGACCGCCGGGGAGCCTCCGAGACACCCCCGAGAGTATCGGCAGAGGACGCGGAGGGAGCACGACGGAGGGACGGCACACAAAGACCAAAGACCCTCCGAAGAAATAGGACCCCGCCTTGGTGGGGGGCCCCGTTTTTTTGTTTTGTTTTTTTTGTGTTTTTCTTTTTCGTATCGGTTTCTCTTTTTGTTTTGTTGTCCTGTTTTTCTTTTTTTTCTTTTTTTTTGTTTTGTTTTGGTTGTGTCTAATTTTGTTCTTTTCTTTTGTTTTCTCTCTCTCTCAATTTTTTTTGGTCTGGACCAGGGGCCTGATATCGGTGTCGGACTGGTAAAGCCTTTGTAGGTCCTCGAAGGGGACACCAAATAAAGAGGAAGGGATACTACAGTGAGCCTATGATTTTTTTTGCGAGACCCTACTGATTTCCCCGCGCCCTGACCCGGGCGGTCGTAGCCTGTCGTGCGGCCGCAAGAGGGGCGGGAACGGGGTAGCGCCGCGGCGCGCCCCGGGATCAAACCGTGCGTGTGGGGAGTGTCGACGGAATCGCGAGAGTTAAATTGCGGATTGTGGTTATTTTTCTTTTGTTCTGGTTGTTTGATCGGCAACAGGATTCAAGTTGCCGCAAGGCGAACTAAAGTTTTTTTTTGTGTTTCGTCCTTGGCGTGACCTCAACTGTCGGGTGACCCGTGGAGATCTCGGAGGCGCTCTCGCTGGCCGGTGGCCGCAGGGCGGGCCGCCGAGCTGGTAGGGATCCTCTTGGCGTGGGGGAGTTGTGACGTGGTAGCTCAGCTGCCACGGGTAGCAGCGTTCCTCCCCCGTCACAGGCTGCGAATTCGCGCCGTACGGGGAAAATAGGCGAGAGGCGAGAGGGGATCTCCATGGGGAACCGCGACAGACCTAGCGAGCGTAGTATTAATTTCTTATATTTTTGATTTCTTTGCGCGGCGGCCGTCTTCCGATGAAATGCGGCGAGAGAGCGAGAGAGGAGGAGAGACAGCGAGAGAGAAGGAGAAAGAGCGACGACGATGCGGGGAAGGAGGAAGGACGCCACCGGTGCCCGGGAGAGACGAGCACGCGGCCCGCACGGGAATTCGGCGTGGCCCTGGGAGAGCCACGGCCGGAGCCTGAGGCGGCGGTGCCCGCCGACACCACGACGGAACGTCCCGGAGGGCTGTGGAGGAGGATGGGACCAAACGCGTCAAGGGAGGCGTCAAGTCCTCTCACGAGGAACGGAGGTCTCCGCGTGCGCTGCCCCGGCTCGGGAAGTGGCCCAGCGGGAGAAAGAAAATTTCGCGGGGGCCTGCGAGGCCCCCGGAAGGATTACGGCGCGCACGTCCCTGCGTACGCAGGACTGCGTGCCTTGCAGCAATTGGGTCGCGGCGCGGAAACAATGCGCATGACGGGACGGGGGGTCGCGGCGTCGATCCGGGATCGACCGCGATCCACCCCGCTTTTGCGTGCGAGCGGTTGAGAGATAAGGTTGCGTGCGGTGCCTCGAAGGGCAGGTTATCGGTGCGGCTAGAGCGAGGCCTCCGTGAGAGCCAAGAGACGAGCCCAGAGACGAGGGAGGACATCGCCTGGGACATTATCGGTGAGATGGCCTGTCAAGATAAGTTAATGTGAGCGGTTGCTGGCCGGCGAGGTGTTCCCGGGCCCGTTCTGCATCCGTTTTTGTGTTGGTGCGTGACTCGCGTGGACCGCAGGGCGGTCATACGTTCGTGTCAGTAATTGGGGATATATCGGATGCAAGCGGGCGGGACGCCGAAGCGACGAGCCACGGGGAGGGCGATTGTGAGGACGCGTGGGTTCCGTCGGAGACTCCCCTCGACCTAGCGCGCCGCAAAGCCCTCGCGCGAGCGAGTATCGCGTCGCGAGTAGCGGGTGGACGGGACTTCCGGTTTCGCGACGGTGTGTAGTGCGGTAGCGGCCGGCGATTCTTGTGTGACCCCCGCGAGACACGCGGTCGCGTTCTCTAGTTGCCGGGAGTGTCGGCACGTTCGAACGTCCGAAATTCATGTGCGCGGAAGATTCCATCGTCTGTCCTTGTCGGCCGCGTGCCTACCGCGGGAGCTTCCCGCGTATCGTTCGCGTTTCTGTTTGGTTTGCCTCGCGCCGGGGCGCCGCATTGTCGGCACGCCGCATGCCGCGTCCCGCGATATTATTGTTTCTGTCTGACTATTAATTTTAATAAAGTTCGTTACTTGTTACGTTCGGAGTCTATTTTTCTAGTGTGTCGTCCACCACTTCGTGTTACCGCATTCGCGCTTGTCGCCTGCTCCCTTACGATTCACCCCGCCCCCCTACCGTTAGGCAGAGCTGGTCGAGATTGTCGCGCGAGGATCGAGGACACCTCGGCGTATCGATTTTCGCGAATTGACGCGTCGTCGAGCGCGTCTAGCGCCCAACAATTTCTCGTGATAGCGTGGCGGAGATTCGAGCGCGACAAGCACGGCATCGGGGGTACCAGTTACCCTATCGGTTTCGCTGCTTTTTGCTCGCGGCTTTCCCGGTCAGGAAAAGTCGTGACAATATACATATATCATTGCTTCCGAATAAAAGGACATTAAAGGCCATTACACGTACATTTCTGTAATCATTACCGTAAGCAATACGATTGGTTAATTCGGTCGGTTATGGCTGATTTAAGCAATATAATTAGTCGAAATCTTACAATTACGATGACGAAAATGTACGTGGAATGGCCTTAACTCAGAAGTCGATTGAAAAGAGCGTTAACTCATAAGCTGATTGAAAAGGGTGTCAACTCGGAAGCCGGTTGGAAAAGATGTTAACTGGAAAGCCTGTTGAAAAAAGCATTAACTTGCGCGCTCAAAGGGCATAGTAAAATAAGCATGTGTATGCTGCCCCCGCACGGATATGATTGAGATTTTTACAAAAAGTTGGCATTGATGTGAAATTAAATTTCCTTAAGTATTACATTTAAAAAATAATTTTTATAAAAGTTATGGGGAAAAGAAAAATCGCAAAAATTTTTTTTCTCAAAAACTAACCGATTTTGATAAAAAAAAATATGTTACAGGTTTTAATCCCACAATATTATTAAAAAATTACGAAATTTTTTTTCAAAAAAATATGGGTAAAATTGTCAAAATTTTTTAAATTTTTTTCTAAGGGATCCAGATGGGGTACTATCACCATTTTTTGTAGAAAAAATCTATGATTTCCATAATATGACATATTTAAATTTCAAAATGATCGGAAGGGTACTACATGTATAAACTTAAATAAATATGTTTTATTATTTATATACATATATACGTAATGTATACGCATATATTATTAAGTATACGTATATAAGGTGATTGGCTGTAAACGTACAAACCTTGTTTAAAAATCAAAAGTATCGAGATAAGTACAACGAACGGAAAACAATTAGAATCGACTACATAAAGTCTTGAAAAAAATTTCTAAGATGTGCAAATAAACGTGCAGTGGACGGGTATCGTGGGCCTCAGTCGCTCTGTACATACATTATCAAAACAAAATTACCTTTTTAAATCAATTTAAAAAAGCGCCAAGTGTATAGTTTTTCTTTAAGGAAAAAAATCGCAAATCCTAGATAGTACTTTTAATCAAATTCAATTTAAGTGATATATACCTTTATGTTTGGAAAAAATCACATTTATTTATGTATCAAATAAATCAAAGATAATGCTTTTCATCAAATCCGCGCGCGCGCGCGTGTGTGTGTGTGTGTGTGTGTGTGTGTAATCTTAATCTATATATATGTATATATATGTATATATCAATATATTTATTTTATGATTAAACTGTACGTATTACAAAACTTGCAAATAAATGTTATGTACATGGTGCGTCAAACGTCGTAATTTGTTAAAATAATATTTTGCAATTTTATTTAAATATAGAAATAATTAATTTAAGTAATTATGTTTTTGTAAGAGTTTGTTCAGTCAATTTTTCAAACTCAATCAGTTTTTGTCAAATATTTTTACTAGTATAAGCATCAATAGCAACACATAATCTTTCCCATAGTTCCATAAGATTGTCTGCTGTCAAACCAATCTTGCAAAATTCTTTTAATAAAGAACGATTTTCTTCTGCAAACTCCAATCCTAAATTAATAAATTAATTTCTTTAATGTAAGAACATTTCTGCTCCAATTAAAAAATAAATAAATAAATAAATATTAAATAATATTCAAATAATGTAGGTATCAAATGCTGTAACAATAAATAAAGAAAATACACTCTATATATGTTTTCTTCAATATTTAGTGAAAAACTTTTTCTATAAATAAACTACTTTTTCTTCAAAGTAAAAAACACTGGGTGCGTTCGAAGATAGCTTTCGCTGGTGCTAGAAGAAAAAGTTAAGTTGGTAGTTTTGAGAATTTCCAACGCTGCGTTTGTTTTCTCCCAGTTGGGAGCTGGGAGTAGTTTGAGACCGATCAAATGAGTGCATTTAGTGCAAATAGCAATGAAATATTATGTCAGGCGCGATAACGTATGCATATGTTTTATATAACCAAAATTTATCAGTCAATTCAAGGTAATGTTTTTTCTTTGTTTAATAATACTTAAATATAAAATAAAATTTAACATTTATATTAATAAATAAAAAGCAAAGAATGAAAGAAACATTAAATTTTATTAATATTTTTCATTTATAATGTATAGTTGCCGTCTATGCCCAGGTAGCAAAAATAGAAAGTACAACCGTATGCGAAAAATAGTTCAATAATTAACTTAATTGCTACAATGTGTTCCAAATAATTTTTTATTTTTGGTACGTTTCTCTTTTCATCTATGTTGTTACTGAACAAGATATTTTGTAATTCTTCATCGTCATCATCACTGTTATTAGACGATAAACTATACTAGAAGAATCAAACATGTTTTCGATTAAAATATTCTTCAATAATAACTTTTCCATAATAATAATAATGTTGATTAAATTTGTATATTCTTTTTATTGACTTTCGTTTCTTGTTCAACAATACGAAAAGAAAGAGCCTGTAAATACATTATATTAAATAATTATTCATATATTCATTAATTTTTTATATTGATTAGTTAATTTACAAAAAGTAATAATTTATGAATTTGCATTAAGAAAATATTTTATTTCAAGTAATTCATTAAATTGTATTATGCATCACAACCACACATAACAATAAAAGATATTAAGAGAATTTTAATGTTCCTCTTATTTCTTGCTTTTTATTTATTAATAATGTTATTTTACATTTACTCTATTTTACATTTAAGTGTTATTAAACAAAGAAAAAGGATTACCTTGAATTTGCTAAATTCCAACAATCGTAGGTATAAGTTAATTATATAAAACACATGCGTACGTTATCGCTTGTCAAGATATTTCGTTGCCATTTGCATTAAATGCACCTATTCGATCGATCTCCAACTACTCTTCCAGCTGGGAGAAAACGAACACAGCGTTGGGAATTCTCAATATTACCAACTTAATCTTTTTTCCCAACACCAGCTAAAGCTATTTTCGAACGCAAGCACTGTTACGTTTTTTCATTTCTAATCTTTTATTATTCATAGAGTAATTTTAATCAAATGCAATTAAATATAATTAATCAACCAGAACAATTTCTTATAAAAATTTTCAATTGTATATTTTGTTTTTAATTGTATATCAATTGTATCATTTTAGCTTAAATTCTTGTGTTAAAAGAAAATATTAATAATTTTCTTCACATTTAACAAAGTGTTATAAATATTACTTAAAAATCAAGTTAACCTTCCTGCACAGAAACCCGAGTTAACTCGTCCAAACAGAACGGTTCTCATATGCAAGAGAGCGAGTTAACACATTTTTATCATAATTTTTGATCTGATTCGTTTAGACATATCTATAAAGACGGATATGCAAGCTGAAGATTTGTAGAATAATTTTGTATAGATAGAAAGTTCTATTTTTATATTATAATCATCAAAATTATAGAAAAATTATAAATTTTTTTACATTATGCAAATTTAAATTGATTCATAAATGGCCTGAAATTAATTAAAAACGATTTGAAAATTCTTACTCGGAAATTTTTAGGGTCGCTAATAATGAGTTCGTCTGAATTATAAAATTTAAAATGGCGGATCCAATATGCAATTCGTATTTTTGAACAATTTTGGAAGTTTATTTAATCATTTTGTGTGTGTGTGTGTGTAAACATACTCAAATAACAACATCACTTTAAACAACATCACGCTTTGCTTTGTACTCTTAATCGCTTGATTAGCAGAAATGCAGAAATCGATATTTTCAATCTTTGACCCTTCATAACTCAAAAACTGGCCATTTTCGGACCTAGCGTCTATGAGGACTTTTGATCAGGATGTTATGAACTACAACATACATCAGTTTCAGCCAATTTGACTGTACTCCCTTTTCTATTTGTTTTGTGCGGGGTCCTTTAATACATATGGGAGTGCTATGCAAAATGTCAATGTTTTTTTAAAAAACCAATTTTTTTCAAAAAATGAATAGCATAGTCAAATAGAAGTAGAATAGAATAGAATAGAATTTATTCCGTGTTTCTCTAGAGGGTGACGGGGTGTTTTCACGGGAACCATCAAACCCCTTACAACCTCCTCACTTCTCCGTCATCTTAATTACAACATATACATAACCCACAATACATATAACCTCTCTCAATCCCCCTTGCGCCCTGGCTATTGTACAACCTAACAGACGTTTACCTATTCTTCCCTCCATGCCCCTCTACAAACCAACTTCCTTTTACCCCCTTTTCCACTCTCGCCCCCTCTCTTCCTCCTCTTATCATCCTCTCTCCTTTTTCCCTTGCCCTTCCCTCCAGCTTATCCCTTCTACGCCCCCTCCACTTGTTTGGCTTATTTCCTCCGTGTGGCACTTTTGCCTCTCTCCTCCCCCTGGCACCTCTTCCTTCTTCTCCTGTTGCTCCATCGTTTTCTCTTCCTGTCGCTGTTCTCTGACTTCGCTTCCACTTCTGGTCTCCTTCCTCTCCTGCTCCTCCATCTCACACTTCTCCTTCTCTTCTCCTGCCTCTCTCTTCATCTTCTCCTGCACCCTCTTTATCCTCTCTTCCTTCTTCGGACTCAGCTTTAAAACCTCTATTCCCCGTCTTTCCTTCCTCTTCTTTCTTCCTCCCCATCTTTTTTTTAACGCCACCATCTCCTCCCTCATCTTCTGTCTTGTTATCCACCACTGCATCCTCGCACACCGTCTGCTGTTCCTCTCGCTCCTCTTCCCCTTCATCGTTCCTCCTCTTCCTTCTCTCCACCTTCCACGTTCCACATTTCTCTCTCCTCCCTGCCACCAGTATCCTCTTCTTTCACTGCCTCTGTCCTATTTTTCTGTCCTTC